>NC_056747.1:609530449-609632949 GCF_019279795.1 Protopterus annectens
TTTTTTCGTATGTTTAGAATCAAAGCAATTTTATCTTTTCCTTTTCCATATAGCACTAAATTGGTATGTTTAGAACCTTGAATAATAATGTCTGCACATTTCTAGATTCTAAATAGAGGTTTTAATTTCTGGTTAATGAGTACAGATGTGAAATTGTTCAATCTCGCCGTTTGTTCTTACACACGGGTTCGGAGCCGATCGCATCACTAGCTCGCATCTTCGAGAAAACTCGAGGCACAGTAATATCCCATGATCCTCCGGTGCTAACCCTCAGATCTAGTTTGCCGCTAGCAGCAGATCGCTTCGAGAGGCTCGGGCCAGTACAATTTTTACTATTTTTTCTTGTTAAACATGGAAAATTTTTTATATTTCTTATAATCTTTATCTTAGCATTTGATAGCTTTATATATATAGTAGTTGTGTGACTAGTTTAGGTAGTTTGTTACCTTAAAATTCTTAGTAAGGGCCTTAGGCCGTTTTTTGTCTGTAAGAAGTTACAGTATTTAAAAGAAAGTTAACTTTTTCTATTTTATTTTTTCTTTCAAAAAAATATATATATATCTTAGTGTGCTGTGGTGTGTTTTTTTACATTTATATATATATATATATATATATATACATATATCTCTTATATTGTAGTTAGAAAGTTTTCAATATAGTGCTGTCTTTATTTCTAGTAAAATGTCAGAAAAGACTAAAAGTGGATTTAAAAGGTGTCAGTGTGGACAGAAGATGTCCATTACTGACAACCATTCATCCTGCGTCTACTGTCTTGGCCCTCTCCACTTGCAGGAAGACTGTTCCATCTGTCATTCCTTTAGTGGGAGGGTCATGCTGGAAAGACGCAGGAAGTTGGTGGACAGAGGTTTGATCAAACCTGAGTTTCAAGAGGCCCTGGACAAGGCTGAACAGGTTTCGAAATCTTCGAAGGGGTCGAAGTCTTCAAGAGTGTCGGAGCCCAAGTCATCGGCTCCGAGCACCTCTTTTCAAATTCGGACACCGGCTCATATGACTTCGGTGCCAGGTGTCGAGACCTTATCTCTGCACGAGGCTCAGGTCTTGGAGCCGGTATCAGAGGTATCACCATCTACTATACTTCGCTCGTTGACGGCTTCGATCCCTTCGACCCGTTCTTCGAGGCCACTTTCTGACTCCGATGTGGACCGAGTGGTACAGAAGCTTATGGAGAACTCGGCTTTGTCAAAATTAGTCGAGGTTTCATCCCAGCTGGTTTCAAAACTCGAAGCTATTCCAGTTCCCTCGACACTTCCTCCTCCGAGACCTGTTGAGTCATCGGTGTTAGGAGTCGAAGAACCGATGATTGTAGAGCCCTCGGTGCCGAAGCCTCCAGTAGTGCTATCGGCTCCGTTGACCTCGACTCCTTCGGAACCAGCCAGAGAGTCTCGGAGCCGGACATCTTTCCTGGGTTCCGGGGGGGGATAGTTGAACTGAGACTTCGGTTCCGACTCTTCCTCTCGGTGCCTCGGCTCAGATCAGTTCGGATCCGTCCTCGGTGTCGGAGCCCGTGGTTCCAATTCCAGAGAAACGACCTCCTTTTTCGGATCGGGTCGAATCTTCGGGTCGGGGCACTGGTGCCTTTGACATCATGAGGAAGGTCTTGTTGGATCAGACACATACTTCATCGGTATCTTTATCTCCTTCCCCAACAGGTCCGCGTTCTGCTTCTGTGCCTTCGGTACCTACCAAGCATCGAGACCGAATGCCTCAGAAGTCCCCACAGGGAGACTCTGGTTCCTCAGATGCATCCCCAGAAGCTCCCACTGAGGATGTTCTGAGGAAACGACTGTGCAAGAGGAGGCACATAGATTCCCCACAGGAATCTCTTACATCTGATACTGATTTAGATGAAACAGAAGGGTCCCCATGGTCCACCTCTGAGGATGTCTCTTTTGCAGACATTTTGGAAATCCTGAAGCAAAGAGGGGACTGGCAAACCCTTACCCCTTCTGCGGATGAATTGGTTTTACTGAAGGCATTTGGGACTCAACCTTCTACCTCCTGGGTGACTCCTCCCTTTGACGATCTCATGGATCTAGTAGCTCGGAGGGCTTGGGAAACACCTGATACAGTGGAACCAGTCCCTCGTAAACCCAACAAATACATGACAGCTCCCTAAGATAAAGCCTATCTTACAAAAGGAGTTCCCGTAGACACTATGGTGGTGGCAGCGGCCACTAAAAAAGAGATGTCCGAATCATCTTCCTCTGTCCATCCTCCTAATAAGGATTCTAGGACAATGGACAGAAGCGCATATTTAGTTCGGCGACTTTTTCCATCTGATTGCTCAACTACCTTACGCATTTCACACGTTTACAAAGAGATCTCATTAAGGAATTAGGAGATACTCTTCAGGGACACACAGATGCTGCTGTCGCCGAGAAAGTGACAGCGCAACTTAACACCCTAAATTCCATAGTCAACTCGTTCATGAGGCTGATTTCATACGCAGCGGAAGGATCGAGTAGAGCGGCAGCTTCAGCGATTGCCCTGAGAAGACAATCCTGGTTGCGCTTATGCTCCTTTGCGGGAGCCTTTAAGTCTTCCTTTGCCAATGCCCCCTTTGATGGTGCCTCCCTGTTTGGGCCCAAAGTAAAGGAGACTCTCACGAGGTGTGAACAAGAAGGGAAGACCCTGTCTGCCGTAGGGGTCCATTTTTCCATTCCATCTAGACCCTACCCTAAAGGGCAACGAGGAGGAAAGATGTGGTTCCGAAAGACTCAAGGATCTTTTCAACACACCCAAAGTGATGCCCCCTCCAGAGGCAGAGGAGGGGGAAGAAACGGAAGATGCCGCCCAGCTGGCAGAGGGGGTCCGCAAAATCAGGGTGACAGAGAGACCTTCTCTAGAAAACCCTTCCAGCACTCCTGAGTGCAGGCCCGGCTGTCCTACTCTGGAGGCAGTCGGGGGTCACTTGGCTTTATACCCAGAGGCCTGGCTAAATCTTACATCAGATTACTGGATAAAAAGCATAGTTACCAGAGGCTACAATATTCCCTTCATAAAAATACCACCAAACTCCAAAAAACTCCCAGATGTTCCACCCAGTCTGCGAGACCAAGCAACCATAGAGATAAGAAGGTTGTTCGAAAACAGAGTCATCCAACCAGTCCCAGCGGACCAAATAGGATCCGGAACTTACTTAAGGTTCTTTTTAGTTCCAAAGAAAACAGGGGACTGGAGGCCAATTTTAGACCTCAGCAAGTTAAATACCTTTGTGAAAAAGGAAAAGTTCTGGATGGTCACGCTTCAGTCAATCCTCCCTTTTCTGCAAAAGGGCGACTGGATGTGCTCTATAGATCTCAAAGATGCATACTACCATATCAAAATGGCCAGGGCGTCCAGAGATCACTTGCGCTTCCAGCTGGGAGCCAGTCATTTCCAGTTTCGCGCTCTGCCCTTTGGTCTCACCTCAGCCCCCAGGGTGTTCACCAAATGCATGGCAGTAGTAGCGTCACACTTGAGACGAAAGGGATTCCAGGTGTTTCCTTATCTAGACGACTGTCTCCTTTCCGCCACCACCAAGTGTCGTCTTCTACAAGCCAGGGACTACACCATCAGTCTTTGCTCTTCACTAGGCATAACGGTGAATTTTGGAAAATCTGTCTTATCGCCGTCACAGCGTATCTTATTTATAGGAGCACAGCTAGACACTTCCCTGGCTCAAGTTACTCTCCCCTCATCAAGTGTGTCAGACCTCAGGCACCAAATTTTGCTCCTTCTTCACAACAACAGAGTCTCTGCACGACAAGTATTAAGAGTGCTAGGCTTGATGGCAGTATCCCTTCTTGTAGTTCCTTTAGGCAGGATGCACATGAGGATTCTTCAATGGATGCTATTCACCCAGTGGTCGTATCTACAACTTCCACTGTCTCGCGAAATCTTGATCACAAATTATTGCAAGAAGGATCTCTTGTGGTGGATACACAGTCAAGAGCTAACACTAGGACGACCCTTTGTAATACCCAGTCCGGTAGCAACTCTAACCACGGATGCTTCCCTGATAGGGTGGGGGGGATTCTTTCAGGGACAAACAGTCCAAGGTCAATGGTCCAACATGGAGTACAATCTGCACATCAATGTTCTAGAGATGAGGGCAGTGTTTCTAGCATTGCAACACTTTCACAAGTCCTTACCTTGGGGAACAGTGACAGTTCAGACAGACAACATGTCAGTGGTCTGGTACATAAACAAGCAAGGGGGAACCAGATTTTACCCGTTATGCAGAGAGGCCCTCAGAATTTGGCAATGGGCAAAGTCCACTGGATGCTTTCTAATAGCAATGCACATCCCGGGGACTTCTAATGTAATCGCGGACAGGTTGAGCAGAGCCATCCTGTTCCCTCACGAGTGGTCCCTCAAACCTCAAGTGACGGAAGAGATCTTCCGCAGATGGGGCCAGCCTTGCTGCGACCTGTTTGCTTCCCCTTTGAATGCCAAATGCAGAAGCTATTTTACCCTGTTACCCCCCCAGGGGGTGTCCTCAGGGACGCACTGGTATACGATTGGCCCCCGGGTCTCCTTTATGCTTTTCCTCCTGTTCCACTAATTCCCAGGTTTTTGCAGAAAGCCAAACGTCTGGACAGGACCATAATACTGATAGCCCCATTCTGGCCTTGACAAATCTGGTTTCCCTTCCTTCAATCCCATCAAGTGGAAGAACCATGGATTCTGGACCAGGAGCCAGATCTGTTGACACACTTGTCGGGAGTTCCTCACACCTTCCTCAAGTCCCTCAAACTGACAGCTTGGCTGCTCCGCTTCCCATCTTAGCCAGGTTGGAGTTACTATCTCCTGCAGTACAACAAATTATTGTATCTTCTCACAAACCATCTACAAGAAAATTGTACATCAGCAAATGGAACCGTTTTGCGCACTGGGCCTCCAAAGAAGGTATAGATCCATTCGGGGCCCCAGTACACAAGATACTAGATTTCCTTTCCTCACTTTTTCAAGAAGGAGCATCAACATCCACTATAAGGGTTCAACTGGCCGCTATATCCAATTTTCATATTGGCCGTAAGGATGGTTCTCTTATGTCCCACAGGCTTTGTAAAGCCTTCATGAAAGGTACTTTTCATCTCCGTCCCCCTTTTTGTAATCCAATAGCACCTTGGAATCTTAATCTCATGCTGTCACAACTCATGTTGCCCCCTTTTGAACCAGCAACCACAACTCCGTTAAAATTGCTTTTGTGGAAAACACTTTTCCTGGTTGCCATCACTTCAGCCAGAAGAGTTTCAGAGTTACAGGCTCTATCTATCCGACTCCCGTACATGATTTTTCATTCGGATAGAGTAACCTTGCGCACCATTCCATCCTTTCTTCCGAAGGTTTGTTCGGTTCAGAACATCAATTAATCTATTGAACTGCCTACCTTCTTTAAAAATCATTCCAGTAAGCTGGAATACACATTGCACAAGTTGGACGTTCACAGACAACTAAGATTTTACTTACATAGGACAAAAGAGTACAGAAAGACAGATCAACTATTTGTCTCATATGCTGGCCAAAGAAAAGGACAGGCAGTAACGAAGGTTACCTTATCCAAATGGCTCTCAGATTGCATAAATTTCGTATATGCTGAATCCAAACAACAACTCCCTTTCAAACCTAGAGCTCATTCTATAAGGGCGATTGCTACCTCTTCAGCCCATACCACTCATTTGCCTTTAGATACCATTTGTGCAGCGGCAACTTGGGCAAAACCACATACCTTTATCGCCCACTACAAGCTAGACAAGAGCTCCAGGGACAGGGCGATGTTTGGTTCCACTGTACTCAGGAATGTTCTCCCTTGAGCCACCCGGGAAAAAGGAGCTAGGGACGCTACCCGTGTGTAAGAACAAACGGCAAGATTGAACAATTTCACATTAAGAAGTTATGTCTTACCATAATGATCCATGTGAATTGTTCATCTCGCCTTTGTTCTTACATTCCCCCCTCCATCCCCCGTCCTACGGTCTGGGAGAACGGTTTTCGATTAGATTCCTTTTCAGCCTTTTCTAGGTATGGTTGACATGTTATTAACATCAGTAATGGCATCTTTTATCCTCTACCTGGCAGTAGGGTTTCAGACAATTTGTAGTATTTGTTCATAAGTGTTTTAGACACATTTCTAAGAGGGATTCTTCTGGTATAGCAAACTAGATCTGAGGGTTAGCACCAGAGGATCATGGGATATTACTGTGCCTCGAGCTTTCTCGAAGATGCGAGCTAGTGATGCGGCCGACTCGGAGCTGAGGATCGGCTCCGAACCCGTGTGTAAGAACAAAGGCGAGATGAACAATTCACATGGATCGTTATGGTAAGACATAACTTCTTATTTCTAATGGTTTGTAGTTTGTTATTAACAGGGAGTCCTTTCAAAAATGTATATATGAAAGTACTTACATTCCAGGGCAATCACTAGAGTTTCTTTTTTAGCTTCAGAGAGGGATATTCTAATATAAGCAACAAGTGTCTGATGTCCATCCTGTAACTGGCTTAAAACTGCATTAAGCCCGATAGAGCATGCATCCACTTTCCAAGTGGATGACATGAGAGGAAAATTACTGAGTTGTTACTCTTCTAGATAAATATACAACACAACATAGCTGTTCCCATTTAAGTGTCTTAATTTCCAAAGGAACTGGTGGACCACTTTGGGTGTTCAGTTTTATGGATCACTGCACAATAAATAATGCATATTAATTGTTGTAGAGATTATTATTCAAGATTCCCTGTTGTAGAATCACTTTTATATTCTCCCATTTACAACAGCAGGCATACCAGAAAAAAGTAAGGAGTGACAGCAGTCCACATTTTTAGAGTTATCAGTTTAAGTAAGTCTGAGTGCTGGGGTATTGCCCTTAGAAAAGTAATTTCACTTTGGCTGGAGGAAAGATTTGTACAGAATATCAGCAAGGCTTTATTC
This sequence comes from Protopterus annectens, assembly GCF_019279795.1. NCBI lineage: Eukaryota > Metazoa > Chordata > Ceratodontiformes > Protopteridae > Protopterus > Protopterus annectens. The sequence continues at coordinate 609,537,384 of NC_056747.1, forward strand.
TTTTTCCAAGAGTAAAGTTGTACACTGGAAACAGCATCTAAAGAGTATGCCAAGAGCCCGAGCCCACTGATAGTATATAGAGCCTGTGATGGCCTCTCTGTTCCCCGGGCCAGTAATCAAGGAGCCTCAATCCCCACCATTGACACCAGTGAGAGATGGTAATTAAAAACAGGAATGGATTTACACAGTATTTTAAGATGCAGCTCTCTGCATCAAGCATAGTTTCCCCCAAGAGCACACAGGGAATATGCTCCAGACCTGGAAATGTACTATCTGTCTCTCCAGATCCCAAATAAGACTTGCTTTGGAGCACTGTGTCCCAGTTCCACATAGCCGACACACCCACACCTGGGTATCCAGTCCTCACACAAACACAAGGCTGGTACAGATTCACTAACTGTACCCCTTCTGTCCATACTATAAGGTAACTTCACTGCCAGCAGTCAACTACTCTCAGGCTCTTACAAGGTTATCCAATTAGTAAGAAACTAAGGTCCCTCGTAAAATCATCCAAGGCTAACTTCGAAAGAAAAATAGCCAAGGATTCAAAAGATAACCACAAAGCCTTCTTTAGCTATGTTAAGAATCTTAAGTGGCAACTCGCAGATATGCACTGAACTAGCACAAAAGATACTGAACCTACTAATATTACCAACATCCTGGCAGATAGATTCCATGCAAACTTCATCCCCCTCTCACCCCCAAAAGAGCCCACAACAATACCAGAAAAGTGTAGTGTCCTGGAAATCACAGACGCACAGGTGAAAATAGCCCTTTCAAAAGCCAAAAACTCAGCATCAGTGGGGCCAAATGGTGTCCCAGGCTGCGTCTTGCATGAACTACAGAACAAACTAACCTCCACCTAAACACACTGTTCAACCTCAGCCTCTCCACAGGCTATGTGACCATAGAATGGTGCACAGCAATGGTTATTCCACTCCACAAAGGAGGGGCCACAACTGACCCTAGTAACTATCACCCCCTAAGCCTGACTAGCCTGATCTGCAAGGCTATGGAGTGCATCATCATGGAACTCATTAACAAAGACATTGGGAACCTCCAAACACTTGACCCGACCCAGTTCGGATCATGCCTACTAAACCTGGTTGACATCTTCGAGACAGTCACCAAGGCCATAGACGAGGGAAAGGTTGTTCACACAGCCTACCTTGACCTCGCCAAGGCTTTTGACACCATTCCCCACTCGGTTATTACAGAAAAACTCACCACCCTGAACATAAACCTCTATGTCATGAGATGGGTTGCCAATTGGCTTACAGTCAGAACTCACACAGTAAGAACAGTGGGCTCCAGGTCCAACTCTAAACCAGTCAGAAGTGGTGTCCTGCAAGGCTTGGTCCTGGGACCCCTACTGTTTGGCATATACTTTTCAGAAGTACAGGCAAACACAGGAGGACTATGGCTAATCAAGTTTGCTGATGACTGCAAACTGGGAGCCATAATTGACTCTCCGGCTGACATGGACATCCTCCAAAAGGGCCTTACTGAGACGGACACCTGGTGTCAAAGTTATAGCCTTAAGCTAAATGCCAAAAAATGCATAGTCATCCCGTTTGGGAAAAACAAAACACCTACGAATTACCACATAGGTGGCAGCCCCCTTAATACAGAAGAGGTAATAAAAGATCTGGGGACCCAGGTAGATAGTAATCTCTTCTTTGACAATCATATTGCCCAAGTAGTTAGGAAATCCTTCTATGTGGTCCATCTAATTACTAAAGGGTTTGCATATAGAAATAAAGAGGTTGTAGTGCCCCTCTACTCATCACTGATCAGACCCATCATAGAGTATAATGCCCCATTTGGGATGTACCTCATAAGACACTTCCAACAGCTGGAGAGACCACAAAAGTACCTCAGCAAGAGGATTACTGGCCTCAAACATATGTCCTATGCAGCCCGACTGAAAAAACTCCGGCTGTACTCAGTGGCATATCGCTTACTCAGAGGTGATCTCTGCCTGAATTACAAAGCCATGTCCAACTCAGAATTGATGGACATGCTCCACCTAAGGAAATCCAAGTCACTGCGAGCCACTCGCTCTAGTGAGCTAAACCTCGCCACAACAATAAATAGAACATGCTGGAGGGATAGATTCCTGTCACAGAGACTCCCCATGCTTTGGAACAAAATTCCAAACTACAATAGGCAGAGCCCCTCACTTACACTGGGTAATAGAAAATACACCCCTGGGATCACTTCATTGGCTCTGCTTGAGAGAGGATCAGTTAATTAATCAATGGGGCAGCGAAAGCCGACACACTCTGGCTAGGCTTATAAATGCCTTCGGGCAGATAGCCTAGTACCTACCTATGAATTATACTGAGTAAAATCAATACTAACATAAAGTGTAGCGTGAAACCAAAGCAGCCAGGCTTTTTGGAGTGGCCAGGGTGTCACTAAAATGAGCACAAGTACTCTCAAGATGTTAAATATATTCCATAAAAGATTAGCCATAATGAAAGGGACAACATATTTAATAATAAATAATAAAGTAGAAAACATGAGAATACTAAATATCTAAGTACAATAAACACCAGAGTTTCACTCACAGGAGAAATAAAAATAACACAGTTTGACAGATTCAAACAGATGCAAAAAAAAAAACAACACTCAACTAATCTCACTATATTTCCTGATTATCTAAAGAATAACTGTTCCCTAACTAACTTAATACAGCCAGGCAAGATTAGTGCTGAAATGCTTACTTCCACAAGGCAAGGTGATGAGCTTCTAACTAAACTGAACTGTGATAGATTTTTATATCAGGTTCCAAAGAAAACAAAACAAAACAGACTTGTGTGAGAGTTCCATTCTCTCAGTTCTGGTTATAGAATGACATCACATTTGATCACTTGACTCTGGTACAATACACACTCAGAACTTTGCTAAGATCTGTTGCAGTATCTGAAAGCTATAAAACAATTTCAAAAACTTCTATCTTCCCTTCCAGAATTCTTTGTTTAAACATAAACATTTAATCAGTTATAATAATGCTGTTGATGGATCCCCTTCATGCTGACATTCCAGAATGCTGACTACCATATGATCGACATTCAGAATGCCGACATTGTGAGAGGTCCATAGAAAAGGAAAATAAAATTTCCTTTCAACTGTTAGCAGGGGGTCTCTGCCTCCCTGCACCCTCTTGAGGGTCTCTGCCCCCCACCCCCACCCCTTAACTGTAATATAACAACTCTGAGATTGCACTACAGTGCAGGAATGGAAATCTTTCCATTCTGCACTGTAGTGAGATGCCGGTTCTGCATTGTTGGCATTCTGAATGTCGACCATATGGTGTCGGTCATATGGTTGTCGGCATTCTGGAATGTCGGCAAACTGAAGGGGACCCCTGTTGATACATTTTTAACATAAGCATCTATACAAGTCAATGTGATAGTCAAATGACAGAAAATTATTTACAAAACTCCAGCTAACTATGTTGGCATATGTCACACATGCACTGCCCTATTCTCCTTGGCACAAATGGCAACACATCACATAGTCACATCTCTCCTCCCTTTGAAGACTCAAGCTAGTTTTTCAAGTGACCCTGGAAAAATGTTGTTTGAGAAAAATCGACTTGTCTGGGAACACATATAACCTATACCCTGTTTTGAGAGTCCATCTGCATTGCTGTAATCTGGACTGGCTAACACAAGGAGTCCTCCCAAAGCCCCTTTAAGCTTTTGGAATGCCTGTTCACAGGCTGTGGTCCACACTTACTTATCTGGCCTGTTTTTCCTTGTCAGGTCTGCAAAGAGAGCAGCTGTTGTACTGTAATTGGAATGAACTTTCTATGGTACCCTGCTGTCCCCAAGAATGCCCTCACTTGCGTTTTGGTAACAGAGACAGGCCACGCCTGATTAGCTTCCACTTTGGCAGGTTCTTGTAATCTTACCACTGCCCACTCTATGTCCCAGGTAGGAGACCTCTGCCATACCTACCTGACACTTACTGGTCAATCCTGCCCTTTGCAGTCTGACCAGGACCTCCCTGACATGTTGAGGCTTCATCATGTTAACACAGTACAGTTTGTGCCCCTGCCTCCTGCCTAGGAGGTTTACCATGTAATTAACAATACTGACCTTCCTTACCCCTTCGAAGGGTCCCTCCCAAGCTGCCTGCATCTTGTTGTGTCTCATAGGAATGAGAACCATCACCTGCTGTCCTACAGCATACTCTCTGGATCAAGCATTCCTGTCATTCCATACCTTTTTCTGCTGTTGAGATCCTGCCAGGTTCTGCTGGGCTAAGCCCATGAGCTCACCTTGTCCTGAGGTTTAGGGTATATGCCACAACAGACTCCTTGTGGGATTCACACTCACCCTCCCAATCATCATGAATCACATCTAAAGCCCCCCCCCCCACCCTTTGCTCTTATGGCAACTCAAAAGGTGAAAAACCTGTGGATTTTGGGGTACCTCTCTGTATACAAATGGTAGCTGGAGCAAATATTTTTCCCACTCTCTCTTAAACTGGTCTGCAGATGCCCATAGCATGGTCTTTAGTGTAGAGTTTAGCCTCTTCACAAGACTATTAGTCTGGGTATGGTTTGGGGTGGTCTTAAGTGCTTCATCCCACAACCCTTCCACAGACACGCCAGAAGGTCTGACATGAAACTGGCACCTCTGTCAGTCAGTATTTCTCTCAGGAAATCTACTCTGCTGAAAATGTCTAACAAAGCATTTTCCACCTTCTCTGCCTTGAAGGAGGACAGAGCCACCACCTCAGGGTATCTAATAGCATAATCTACTACCACCAGGGTATACTTCTTCTCTGTGGAACTTGGGATACTCAGAGGCCCCACAATATCCATAGCTACCCTCTGAAATGGCTTCTCAATCACAGGCAAAGGTATCACTGGAACATTGACCTTGTCCCCTGCCTTGCATGCTTTTTAGCACTACTCACAGGTCCTACAGTACCCTGTTACTCCTCTGCCATCCCAGGTCAATAGAAGTTCTGCATAATATGTCACTTGGTACACTTTGTGCCTATATGACCTGCAAAAGGAATGTCATGGGCTATGGCTAGAAGTGCCAGATGGTAGGCTCTGGACACTACCAATTGGTGCATTACCTCATTTTTCTAACCCTCCCTCAGGGGTCCACTCTTTATAGAGTAACCATTTGTTCCAGTATACAGACTCCCCTTTCCCTTGAGCATCGAGTGTCTCCTTATCTACCTCCCTCAAGCTTCATAAGGTAGGATCTGAAAGCTAAACCTGTCTCAACTCTGCTTTTGTGACCCCTCCCAGCTCCCTTCTACAAGAAGCCTAGTATCTTCTGATAGTGGTGCCTAACTGTTAGGCTGGATACTACCACTCACCTCTTTCCTTGCAGTCACCCTGTCCACAGGAACATCAGTACCTACCAGCAGCTGTGGCTCACTTTCAGGCTCACTGCTACAGGGTAGCTCCCTCCCTGAAATAGCCACATCACCAGCCTCAGTTTCAGGTGTGGGGTCTGTCTGGGTCTCCACTAGTCTACGAGAACTACATGGCTGTCTCCAAGCCTGACTGAAAGTAACTGCATGCATCCAAGGTACTGCATTATCAAATCATTCCCTATCAAGACGTCTGCAGGAATATCCTCAAACAGCTACCTGATTGCTTCCTTTTCCACCCTCCCCATCAAGGTGAACCCTGGCAAAAGGTATTTGAAATGGGATCCCTCCTAAAACTCTGATTGGTGTGGACTGCCCAAGCAAGTGCTGCACCTCTTTAACCACTGCAGACTTCACAACGGTTATGTCAGAGGCTGTGTGTTTCTTAGCAGTGGCTTGTCTTCCATCCACTAACATAGGATACAAATTCCGGTGATAGTTTGGTAACCCTGTTGCCTCCATACAACTTTCTACTTGCAAGCTGTTATTCCCACTCCCTCACCTTTTCTTCTCCACCTTGCTTCAGTGGACATTTGTATGCTACATGGAGGAAACAACCGCATTTTCGCAAGCATGTATTTTTCATATTAAGCAAAGCTATCTGAATTATCTGCAGTGTATAAAGTGCTTGCATGTTTGTGTACTGTTACAGTAAAGCTATTTCACAAAAATACAGCCATTACAGTGTATATTTCACAGACATTACAGAGCATATTTCGCAAAGTAAAGTACTTCAAAGAGTTTATTGTGCATTTATTATTACAAGCTACAGAACAGTTTGTTCATACATAGTTACAAGGACCATATTTTCAGTGTGTTTGTGTGTACTTTGTGGGCATTGCAGATGGATTTTGAAAACCCAGTGCACTTGTGTTTGACAGTAATATTGCTGAGAACTGGAGAGTGTTTGAGCAAGAGTACATTTTCATACAGGCTGTATTTTGTGATAAAGATGACCATACAAAGGCATTTATTCTACTTAATTTAGCTGGGTCAGAAGCCATAGAAAGGGAATGTTCATTTGTCTATGCACCTGCTATCTATACAGGTGAGGAGGAAAACAGTCATATTGTTTTACTGGCTGAGTCAAGGGAGGACCCAGAATGCTTAAAATGTAAATTTAGGGAAATGTGTAACCCCCAGACAAATTTTACAATGGAAAGGCACATATTTTACACAAGGGATCAAAAGCCTGGTGAAACTTTGGCAGCATATATAACTGACCTGAAAAATAAAGCTAAAACATGCAGATTTGGTGACTTAAGGGATGAGCTGATAAAGGACAGACTTGTGTGTGATATAAAAGATGATGCTGTGAGAAAGATTTTGCTTCGTGTCAGTGATTTAACTTTGAATAAAGCCACTGAGATTTGTCAGATGTATGCGCTTACAGAAAAACACACATATGCTTACAAATGGGAATAGCTCTAGAAGGCACACTGATAAAGCTCATGTTGATATTTTGTGGCACGTGATTGAAAGAAACAGGCCAAAGCACATGGCGGCAACTGTAGCCTCTGCAACACTCACTGGTAAACCCCAGAGCTTTCCAGCAAATTCCAGAGTTCACATAGTCTCAATGAAGCATAAGAGTGAGTTAGCAAACTCAAAGCATGGGCCCCAACACAGTTTCATTTCCACTGTTGTAATTGTGGTGGAAGTCATGAATCTAAAAGGGAAAAATGTTTAGCTTTTGGTCAGCAATGCCATAAATGCAGTAAATGGAATAATTTCAAAAGTTTTTGTAAATCAAAAGGCCCACATTTTTTTTATTAAAAGGGAACATTTTAGGAAATGAGTTGATCAATTAGAAAGCTATGAAGTAGGTTCGCAGGCTGCTGTTTATGTTGAGGTGTGTCAGTGCTTCATGAAACGGTCAATGCAGTAGATTTAAGGGCAAGAAATTAAGTATTTTTGTACTGTTCGGATAAATGGCAAACCCATAGATCTCAACGTTGATACAGGTTCCAAGTGCAATGTTATGTCAGCAGAAACATTTGCGAGAGTGTGTCATGGTGAAAGGCTTGATTTGGCAAGGTATGCGAAGCTTGTTGCTTATGGAGGTGAAAAAATTCAAGCCAGAGGCTCAGTAGTGCTTTCATGTTACTCTGCTGGAAGAAGCTACGACGTATTATTTTATGTGATCAAGAGGCACGTCCAGTCATTATTAGGGCTCAGAGACAGTTTGAAAATGGGACTGCTTCATCTAATAAGGAAGTCCACCAAGTCAGCTTAAAAGACCACTACTCTAATTTTGCCCAGTACATTTTCTACCTTTGCTGATCTGTTTGAAGACAAACCAGGCAAACTTCCACTTGTGTACTCCATGAAGTTAGACCCAGAGGTCAGTCCAGTTATCAAGTCAGCAAGTAAAGTTCCAATAGCCATACAGTACAGAGTCAAGGCCGAGCTAGATAAAATGGTGTGACAAGGTGTGAATTGTCCAGTTGCAACTCCAACTGAGTGGGTATCTTCCATGGTTGTAGCTCACAGGAAAAGCTCAGATGACATCAGAATATGTATTGATCCATGAGATTTGAACAAAGCGTCATCTAATGCACACAGTTGAAGAAGTTACAGCCTTGATGCCAAATGACACTGTTTTTTATGTCTTAGATGCAAAAAGTTCATTTTGACAAATTCAGCTTGACAAAAAGTCATCATTACTCGCTACTTTCAGTACTCCGTTTGGCAGGTACAGATTTTTGAGAATGCCATTTGGGATCAATTCTGCAAGTGAAGTCTTTCAGCGTGCAGTGGAGCAAATTTTTTCTGGGTATCCTTGTGCTATTATAGTAGATGACGCACTAGTAGGATGTTGTGGTTAAGCAGAACATGACAGAAACCTCAGAAAAGTTCTAGAAAGGGCATGTCAAGTGAATCTCAAGCTCAACCCACACAAATGCAAGTTCAGGCTACAAGAAGTTACTTATGTTGGTCATTTATTTACTAGTACAGACTTATGACCAGACCCTTCAAAACAAACAGCCATTGTCGAGATGACAGCACCAGGCAATATTAAAGCCCTGCAACATTTTCTTGGCATGGTCAGCTACCTAAGCAAGTTCATTCCAGACTTGAGCCAACTTTCAGCTCCGCTTAGAGAGCTAATACATAAAGATGGAATCTGGTCTTGGTTAGAGCAACACCAAAGAGCATTTGATGTCTTGAAACAGAGAATTGCTAGTCCACTAACTCTCAGATACCATGATGTTGACAAACCAGTTACACTTTCCTGTGATGCGTCAAAATTTGGTTTTGGTGCAGTTATTTTACAAGAGGATCAATCTGTTGCTTATGCATCGAGAACTCTTGCCCAAACTGAAATGTAGTATGCCCAGATAGAGAAAGAGCTTTTGGCAATTGTGTTTGCATGTTCGAAGTTCCATGATTATGTGTATGGTAGACCTATCCAAATTGAAACAGACCACCAACTTTTAGTCACTATATTGAGAAAGCCTGTGCATTCAGCTCCAGCCTGACTGCAATGCATGATGCTGAGATTACAAAAGTATGATTTCAATCTTGTCTAAAAGAAAGACAAACGTCTTTATTTTGCTGATACATTATCCAGATTGCCAATAAACACTACAGAACAGCATGAGAATGAGAATCTTGATTTTGAAGTCATGGAAGTGAGAAATTTTTCCTCCACACGTCTTGATGAGCTAAGAGATCACACAGCCAAAAATCCTGTTTTACAAAGACTTAACCACTTTATTTAACAAGGATGGCCATCAAAACAATTTAGTTTACCTCAAGAAGTGCAACTTTATTTTTCATACAGGGATGAGATTTTGTCTGACAATAGCATCATTATAAAAGATCCTAAAGTAATTGTTCCAAAGTCCTTGCAACAAGAGTACATTACTGTCTTGCATCGTGGTCACCCAGGAATTGACTCTACCAAAAGAAGGGTGAGAGGACTAGTATTTTGTCCTTCTATGTCACAAGACATTGAGAGAGTACTTTTATCTTGTTCAGTGTGTGCAATAGTTTAAAGCCACATCAACACAAAGAACCACTGCAGCTAAATCAAATTCCCGGGCTACCATGTACGAGTCTACAGAAAGTTATTTCTGACAATGACATGCAGTTTACAATCCAGCATTTCAAAAGATTTGCTGAAGAATAGAACTTTACTCATGTCACAAGTAGTCCAGAGTACCCTCAGTCAAATGTTTTGGCAGAATGTGCAGTTCAAAGTGTAAAACAGTTACTTGGGAAGTCAAAAGGAGATAATAGTGATGTTTTCCTGAATCTCTTGAATCTCAGAAATGTTCCTCATGATAAACATCTTTTCACCTTCTCAGAAACTTCTGTTGAGACAAACCAGAACCACATTACCAGTCAGTAGTCAATTGTTGTTTCCATGTGTCTAGAACAGGCTAGTGAAAGCCAATCAGTTGAAGAAGCATTTAACCCAGAAGTCCTACTACGATAAGACCAGCAAACCGCTCAATCCATTACGAGAAGGAAAAGAGGTAAGGATGCAGACATCCAAAGGTTATGATCGGATTGGTTTTGTCAAGAATATTGGTCCAGAGCTGAGATCATACATTGTGTAATCACAAAGAGCAGTTTTTAGGTGGAATGGAAGCATTTGAGACTGGTGTCTGAGCCTATACCACAGCATATAGCCTGTGAGAAAGACTCTTTATCTCAGAGTGAGTTGTCCGGTGTTCCAATTCCTGATGAAGTTTCAGAGGACATTCCTGTTCCTGTGAAGAATCCAGAAGTTCCTGATATGAGTTGTCGACTGCAGACTGTCCCTGCTGCTAAATTTGGTCCAAAATGTTATGTTACAAGATATGGTTGCATCTCTAAACCCTGTAACAGATATAAAGCAACTTGGACATGAACATTGTTTTTTTGTTTCTAATGTCTATAGTAATGCATGTCTAGCTCTAATATTGTTTTTTGAAAAGGGCAATCTTTTTAAGAGGGTGGATGTAGATCAATGTGTGTGTATGTAGCTTTAAGAAGTTTTCCAAGGGCTTGCCCAAGTGTATAAATACTGAGCATGTGCAAGGTAGTCTGCCATATTGTAGTTAGCTATTGAGATGCAAGCATGTATGTATGCATGGGCTATCTGTTAACTAGTTTGTTTGTACTTTATGATGCTGCTATCCATCCTGATGTGTTTCTATGTATTAAAGCATCTAAACGAAACCCCCTGCCTGCTTGTCTTATGTGTTAGAGAAGGACGAGCGACACTGTCCTTGTACTGTTGAGGTTAAATGTATTACTGTGGCCTGCCAGCAACCACCATGACAATGAGGCATAGTTTCTGTGCGTAATAATATCCTGATTTCCCACCCATAACTGAGGAAGTGGGAGGGATGGACTGACTCTGAAACAATGTTTTTCTGGACTATATGTAGGAGTCTAGTTGTTGTTTCTGTCATACTTTGGAAAGTCTTTTGGAAGTTATTTTCTGAGGTATGGCTGTAATATCTGAATAGTACCACTAATTGTAGGTCGGATTGTGCTTGCCTGACTCATAGTGCAGTAAAGTCAGCATACCAGCTTTAGTGGTGATTACTGCTCAGGTAAAAAGTGGAGACAAAGCTGCCTAAAACAGGGCAGGATATATGCAAACGTGTGCTACAAAGACCAATATTAATAATCTGTTGTTATGGTAAGCACTTCATACAGTGGTACTTTCCTTAGCATTTTAGGTCATGTGCTGGACAGTATCATTATTGAATGCGGAGCTGCATATGAACACAATTCAACATTATTTAATGCCTCTTTGTGAACAGGCTGGGTACCCGTTGGTTATGAGCCCTCCATCAATTTCTTGGCTGATCAAAGAGTTGGAGTGTTGAGTTGTGGGAATTCAGAGGAACACAGACAGGCTTTTTTCCTTCTGTCTCTCTCTCTTTCCTCCTTCTGAAGTACTAGGTTAGACTTGAAGTGGGAAGCTTGCCTAATCTGTTGAAAAGTACAAGGTTTGTGGTCTCCCACTCAAGCACCAATGATGTATCAGTTTGAAGTAAGTGTTTGCTGTAGAATTAGCTAATAGCACTTTAATAAACTGATTTAAGGTAGGGCATTGTATGGGTAGTCTCAGACAACATAGCTGCAATGTAATATGTAAAGAAGCAAATGAAGACACTCAACATTTTTTGGACTTCTTGCCCTTAGTGCCTGCCAACCATCAAGAAGTCTTTCAGTTTACTGGCTTATTCATTCCCCAGTGATGGGATCAGAGTCAAACTGAGAAGGTCCAGCATTTATGCAACCTTAAAGGATGGTTCAATTTTTCTATTTTTGGCCCTATCCCTACTGCACATGCTCGGCAACACTTCCAGCACTCAGCATACAGTGGGCATGATACCTACTTCCATAAGTAACACATCCCTTAAGACAGCCCTGCCCCTCAAAGCGACTTCTCTTGTTGGGGGTCTTCACCAGTGAGTCCTCCATGGGAACATGTAACTCAAGCATGTACACCCGCACCCTCCTTCAAGGAAATGTGACTGGTGAAGTCATGTCAGTCCTCTCCCCTTCATATCAACTCTAACAGGCACCTGAGCTGCTATTCAAACTTGGGTCACCAGGGTTGTACTCAGAACGTTATCCCTCTGCACCAGTGGAGCTGCCACTTGTTTACTGTTTCTGAAGAATGATGATGAATTTATGAGGATTTGCTTTGTCCTTTTTGCCCTTTCAATATTCACCCAATGGCTGTTCATTTCTTATTGGATTACTGTGTATTAGTGGACCAGTTGAGTTGAAAGATGTATATGAATCTTGTGTGGAAGCTGAGTCTAGGCATTTTTTAGGAATTGACAAAGGTGAGCGAGTGGAGGTACTAACCGTGAATCTGTTTGCCTTCCCACTTAATGTGTTGCTTCCTCACTTGAAAGACTGCCCATTACTGGAGAAAGGGTTTTGTTATGCCTTCCCTTTGGTTCATCTTTTCAGAAAGTGTTATTAAGAGTAAAGCGTGAAGAAATATTGATAGCTCTTTTTTTTAGCCAAGGCAGCAATGATGTCCTTTTAGTTTTGTTTGACATCTTCACAGGGAAGATCTGCTCCTTGACAGACAACGTCATTCTTCATCCTTCTCATCCCATAGCTTAGAGACAGAGATGCTGAATCATAGCAATAATTCCTTTCTAACTGTTGTTGCTATGACATTTTAGGAAGTGAAGAAGTGAACCATCAAGAGGTTTTACTTGTCCAGATGAAAAAAAAAAAACACTTGTCTTCCTTCCAGGTAGATTTGCCTTCAGTTCTAGATTATTTGTCTAATTTGTTTAGTCCTGGACTCTCTTATTCTTCAATTAAAGTGCACTCTTGTACTCCATCAACTTGTCTTGTTTGGGGGTGCAGTCTTGTTTTCTCATTTTTTACTGCTAACTTGTATTTGAAAGAAATGTTTCATATTTGGTGTCTAAAAATTAGTTTTTGATTCTGTTTTGAGAAATGAGAATTGTTTCTGAAGCTCTGTCAAGGCCTTCTTTCCTATCAACATTTGTTTGGTTCCTTTGAAGTGTCTGACTTGGAAAATAGCCTTACTGTTATCAGTTACTTGGGCTAGGTTACTCTGTGATTTGCAGACTTTGATGTGTTTTGAGCCACACACTCTCTTTAATAAAGAAGGCTTTTCTTTGTCTAAAGTCATGTGTCTAACATTGTGCATAATCAGAGAATCAGAATGTTCATTTGGCTTTACTTTATATTCACCTTCAGAATCTTGATGAAAGGATTTTGCATTGTGTGGATCCTTTCATACAACCACCAGGCATTAATCTCAAGAACCAAAGGCATTAGAAAACCCAGTCAGCTTTTTGTTTGTTTTCAATAAGAACAAAATTGGGAGATCCAGTAGGTAAGCAATCAGTTTTCGTCTACATAGTTAATCGCATTTGGTTTTGATATGACTCGTAACAAACCCGTTTCAGGTATGATAAATATTTGAATTTTTTTAAAAAGTGTTTTTGTGAGAATAAATATCAAAGTATAGTGAAATCAATAGTCTGCTGTCTGGAGAGAGAGAGAGTGTTGGTGATTAATTTAGGTACTTAAGCTCTTACTTAAGTGGCATACTTTGCTAAGAGGTACAGGGCACAGCATCCCTTGGTATGTTAACAGATTAACAGGAGAATGGTAGGCAAAAAAGGATTGAAGGGAAAAGGGCTGTGATGAATTTTATAAAATGTATGTTTTGATGTTCATGCACGTAGAAGTAGCATTGTGAAAACTGAGAGAAAAAAATAAAATCTGAAGAAGGGAGAGGGACATGAGAAGTAGTGAATTAAACGCATACTGATGGGAAGCACTGTCACCAGACAAGAACAGAGGCTCACTTTACATAAAGGAAGAATTAGTTCTTTTAAAAAGGGTGAGGGATTGTATATAGTTTATCTAAGAGTTGAGAATAATTTATTTAATTGATGCAAAAATTTATCATCACTCACGCTACAAAAAAATTGCCTGATGAGTCAGATTAATAAATAAATGTCTCACCTGGAGGAAGAAGAAGGTGATTTGACAGGAAGGCAAGAAATGAAGTCATGTGGGGTAAATTGATATAACATGGGATGATAGGAAAGAAACTGAAGCTAGAGCTTTGGAATGTCAACAGTTTAGCAGACAAAATGAAACTGAGGAAAATATTAGAATGTTTACAAGAAAGTAAACTGGACATATTACAGGAGATGTAGCTATTAAAAATAACATGAAATTAGTTAAAAAAAAAGGTTTCATAGTGGGATTTTGGAAAAGTGCAACTGAGGGAAGAGAAGGAAAAGAGTAGTAGTTACGTCAATACGAAGAGAGATTCATACGTGTGGAAGAAGTTAAGAGTGATGAACATAGGAATTTTGTTTTGACTAGTGGGGAGTTGGGAGCTAGAAGTTTCAATTGGGGAACTTTTGCATTCCTCCAAGGACAAAAATTGCAGAACTCAAACCATTAACGTTTGAGATAATAGAATTTATACAAGGCATATGTATACTGGCTGGAGATTGGAATCTAATAATGGAGAAGTGGGATGTTAGTGGGGAACTCAGAAAACATAAAATCTTAAAAGAAAATAGATTTTTCGGAAGTGTTATGAATCTCTATGGGCTATGGATTTGGGGCATCTTTCTCCAAAAGCTAGATGCCATACTTACAAACCCAAGAAATATAGAACAATGGTTAGACTAGACTAGACAGATGGTACATAACCAGGGAATATGAGGGAACAGTAAAAATGTTCTAACCTACCCCATACTAATCTCAGATCAAGCACAGTTGCTAGTAGAACTAGTATATCCAGATATAGATAAGGAAAAATGGCAATGGAGGTTAGATTTGGGCTGGATAAAAGATCAAGGAAGGAAAGAGATTTTAAAAAGGTACATAGAGAAGATAAGAGTTAGAAGTACAAATTAAACAAATTGAGAGAATACAGGAATGGGAAACTTGGAAAAGGAATCTTAAGAAAAAAATATAAGAGGCTGACAAGCAGCGCTGGCTAGAGAAAAGAAGGTGGGAGAGTAGGAAATGAATCAGAATGAAAGAGCTACAGAAAAGAAAGGAGGAGATGGATTTGTTAGAAATTGGGAAACTCTCAGAGTTGGAGAGTCAGTGGAGAAATAGATTGGGGGAATAGGTCAATGCAAAGCAAATAATTGTGAGGATATTATATATTGCAGTAATCCCCCAGAATCTCAAGAAGCACAAGAGGGAAATTACAACAGATGAAATCCAGAAGAACTAGTTTTGAGTTAAAAGATTACCGAAGACACAGATGGTATGATGGAGAAAGGAGATACTATAGTACCCTATATTAAAAAGTGAAGAACGTAATGGCTGGGCCATTAAAGTGAATAGCTTTCTTGAGGGTTTGAATTTGTCAAAACTAACACAGGAGGGAAATAGGGAACTAATGCATCCCACGACGTTGTTAAAAATATAAGAGCAAATACAGAGAATGGCATCAGGAACGACACTAGAAAGAGATGGCTTCCTAGTAGACATATGGAAAGCATTTAGAAAGAAGATATAATTAAAATAACATGGGTTGTTTAATGAGATATTAGAGACAAAAATAATTCTAGAATCTGGGCAAGTGCAATGGTATGGATACTACTGAAAGAAGGTAAAGATCCATGTATTCCAGGTTTCTATAATCCATATCAATATTAAGACATGATTATAAACCATTTATTGCTATACTAGCTGACAGTCTAGCAAAAATTCTCCCTAGGGTAGTTACTGAAGATCAGTGTGGCTTTGTAAAAGTAAGGCAGACTTTTGACAACATTCTGAGAACTCACGTAGTACAAAGTTTGGCTGAAAAGAGGAATAAAGAGATAGTGTTTTTGAGGCTAAAGGCAGAGAAAGCCTTTGATCAGACACACTGGGAGAGTATTATGGGGAATATTGAAAAGAATGAGATTCAGTCAGGAATTTGTTAAGCTAATTCAAGCAATATACCAAGGACCTATGGCAGCAATTAAGATAAATGCTAGCTTGATGAAAGATATAAGGATAGAAAGGGGAATACAATGGGGGTGTCTATTGTTACCATTATTGTTAGCATTGCATTTGGAGCTGTTAGCCCAGAAGTTAAGACAATCTGATATAAGGGGATGGGGATGGCTGGAAGGAAAGGAGGAATTGGTTATGTGTGCAGATGATGCAGTTCTTTTTGTTTTGTTTTTCTTCAAACACCTTTATTGAATTATCACTTGCGACATAGGCAAACTTACATACTTACATTTTATAAATGTATATTAACAAGTTCATATTTACAAACATTAAATATCAAGTACGTTGTTTTATATATATATATATATATATATATATATATATATATATATATATATATACTATAATTTAGGCAACATTACATAAATTATTCAATTCATGCATTCTCTTAAACCTCATTCCTCCTGCAAAATATTTTTCTGCATGTATTGTTCTTACAATTTCCATTTTTTCTATATAATTTTCTCCTACCTTTTTCTAAAGATCTCATCTTTTGTTCTTTATCTCTTTTACAATATTTATTACTTTAAGTAAAGTTGGTTTAGATTTTGATTTCTGTTTTCTAGTATTTTTTTTCTGGACAGCCGTGAGAATTAAGTTTAACAGGGCCTTACTATGTCTGGGCAATTCAGATCCTATATCCCAGCTAAAAATAATTATTTCCTTTGTTGTATTCTCATTTGTTCTCCCATTATTCCCAACAGAGTATTCTGTATGGAATTTTCAAAGCCTGGTAACTCATTACACTCCCATATCCTATGTTCCCAGTTACCTTTTTCTTTCCCATTGCACCCCTAATGTTTACCATCAACCTGAAGAAAAATTCTTTGGAGTCTGCTTGGGTTGTAAAAGTATTTATGTAAACACTTCCATGCAGAAATCCTACTAGACATTGTTGCATATTTGAGTGCCTTTCATTTAGGATTACCCTGTCCCATTCTCTTTGTACTTGGATATCAATCCCTGATAGGGAAGGCAATCACGAGCATGCAATCATTTTTGGATGTGTATCAAAGTTCTCAATTAAATGGACATGTTCCTGTGAAATATAATTTCTATGAAGTCTATCCTAGTTATTGCGTTTTGGGGAATAATATGTAAATTGTCTCCGAGTTCCTGCTACTGAATTCACATCTTTGATACCAAATATTTTCATAAATTACTTCAGAAAGCTACAATTGTTTTTGCTATATTTTCCCTTTTAGGCCTTCCAGATAAATCCTCATTGTTGCAAGTCAAATTCCAGTCCCCACCTTTAAGTATTATTCCTTGCTGAAAGCTGATTATTTCTCCATCAATTTTTTGAGCTCCATAATAGCAGTTTTAGGTAGAGTATAAATGCATACAAGTGTAATTGTCATCCATTGCCAGCAGCACCTTACTACTACAAATCTGCTTTTATCTTTTTCCCTCTTCTATCACTACTGGAGCTCCTGTAGCAATTACTATAAGTACTCTTCTCTCCTTTGTTCCTGATATTCTGCAGCATATCCATCCTGAAATTCTTTCTTTATCAAATTCACATGCTCGTTTCTTTCCAAATGTGTCTCCTGTAGCATTGCTATTTGTATTCTGCATTTCTTAATATAATTAAGTAGTCTTTCCTTTTTTCTATACGTATGAGACCATTCACATTCCAAGATAATATGGAAAGTATCATCATTATTCCTACCTATTATATATGGCAGATTTTCTTAATGTCTAATACCAGCTTTTGTAATACATGCACCCAATATTGTTTGGCAGAGTAATCCTTTATACAGTTTTTCTTATCATCAGCATTGTAACCTATGTCACATTTTCCAAGAGTTTTTGTTTTAATAAAATCCTTCACACAAAAAAAATCCAAACACAGCCCCAAGACACCCTCATAACCTATTAATACAAACAGACATAATTGTGAACATCTTAGAATAAGGAAATTTAACCCTCCTAATAGGAACATTTATGCCAAATAGACAGCTTAGCAGCATGCTCTATTTAACCTGAAATTAAGGTATCAATGCTAGGACACATGTTATTGCCTGTGCTTTTGCTTACACTAGTTGGTGTCTGTTCTTTCTTTATCTTTATTCTCCCTCTCCCAGATGTGAAACCTACTTGCACACTTTCAGAAATCATTAACTTTTATCCTTGAAGAAACCAGTGTTCTGTCCTTTATTGGCTTACTATCAGCTTGCCTCCATAAAAAAGTAAGAAAAAAAATAAAAATATATTCCTGTGTTGCAGCATGAAAGACAATCTGAAAATGTATTGCTAAAGGAAAACTTTTCATTATACTCAGTGTTCTCATATTTACTTTTTCCATGTAAAATTTGTTATTAGATTAAGACAAAGGTTTTAATCCAGAGATTCACCTATGAAAAAGAGAAAATGAATCAACTCAACATATATTATAATCTGTGTTCTTTTACACCCTATCTCACACTTCAACCACCCAAGATTACATCCTATTAACTTAAACATGCTTCTGTCTAGCTTTCCTCATTTTTTGCACTATAATGCCTAAATTTCTTAATACCAAAAAAGAAAGAAAGAAAAAGAAAGGGAAGAAAAAAGCCATCTATTTACTTTAATAACTTTAGCACTTACAGGAACAACTAAAAATATTTTAATATAAAATATGCAATTTATATTCTGAAGAGTTTCACAGAAATACCATTTTCCTTCCTCCTCCCCTTCCCTCAGAGTTCTTCCAAACATTAATGACATGAAGTGGGACCAGTGCATTTCATTTCCTCACAAATTTAACAAAGTCAACAAAAGTACACTCTTTCAACTTATTTCTATACAGCTGTATTTCACAAATGGGGTTGATGTTGTGCAGTTTCACATTTATTCACTAATTTCCACGTTGCTGGTCTTCATCCTGTTCATTTCCATCTCCCATCTCCAGATTCCAGTTCAATTCCATGGTACTTCTGATTCTTCTGGATAGCTCCTGTGATTTTCTCTGTCTCTCAAGCATTTTCCTTTGGAACAGTAGAAAAGGTTTCACTGGGAAAGTCTTTCTGTGCGCTTTATTATCAGAAGAAAGAAAAGCAGAGTCCTCTTCTGCTTGATAGATCATTTTTTGTTGAATAAACTTACATTTCCTCTTTAGCCTGTTCTTCATCAAAAATGAGTTTGATCATCTAGGAAAAATATTCTGAAGGTTGCTGTGTACAGCAGCTTGAATCTCACACCTGCCTCATGACTTTCCATGATTACTGGTATAAATTTGTTTCTCTGCTTCCTGGTGTACAGTGAATAATAATTTTCTACAAATACTGTACTGTCTCCAACTTTTACTTTGCCCTTTCACCACAGTTTTGTCAGGATCAACTCTTTCTGCTGGTAGGTTTGCATCTTTACTAATAAAGGTCTTAGCTTTCTTCTCATGGCCATATTTGAAGCATACACATGGTGTGCCCTTTCAGTTAACAGTTCCTGTTGTGGGATACCACTCCAGTTACTTATTTGTGTCTTAATAAGGTGAATAAAGTGAATGCAGTCTGTTCCTTCTAGTTTCTCTGGTACAGCACAAAATCTTAGATTTTCCCTACATGCTCTGTCCTCTCATTCTACCCTTTTTTAAACATCTTTTCTTGAGTAGTGTCATACTCAGCCAGCCTTTTTTTCATTTTGACCTCTGAGTTTCGCTGTTTTATCAGCTCGTCTGAATATTTGTTTAAAACTTCTTTCATTTTTTTCCAGCCTTGTGCTATTTGAGTTGATATACTCCAATGTTTTGTTTATTTTTTTTCAGCTCTGAGCACATTTAGCATATTTTTCCTCTAGATTACTGGAAGCCATGTCTTTCACCAAAGCTGGAGTTTGAACTGCTTTTTGCTGAACAGCTTAAGAATTCTGCCCAATTAGTGTTTTCTCTTCACATTTTCAAGTTGAGTTTCTTTATGTCTCTCTTAGTTTCTTCTTTGCAGGCATCTAGGCAGTGTACTAGCCAGTTGCTGAATTTTCCTCTAGTTGACAATATATTTGGCTGCAGTTTCTATTTTCACACTGGGAGGGCTAAAGTTAAGCTGCTGATCAGTGTGCAGCAAAGTCCTCCAGATGCTGCATTTCTGAAGCAAAAAGGATTTTTACAAATTATATGAGATATTGGAAGATTTTGAGAAGAATTCAGGATACAAAATAAAGAAAAGACCAAACCAATGGGTGTGAACTATACCCCATCGCTTTCATTGGTACAGGATTTTTCTTACTTGTGGGGACAGTATAGGGTGTGAACTATACCCCATCTGTCTCATTGGTACAGGATTTTCCTTGCCTGTGAAGACAGTATAAGATTAAGTATTTAGAGATTTGGCTTACAAATTCAGTGAAGGATACTACTAAAGAATAATGGGAACAAATCTGAGAGAAAAATCAGAGGGACACTGAAAAATGGAGAGTGTTTACTAATGACTTGTATCAGAAACTCCAGGCAGATAACATATAGTGCCACAAATACTGAGTTTTTCACAAGCCCTTTTTTATAATGCAGGTAGCAAATTTTGGGAAAGACTTAGGAAAAAGGTAATGAAATACATATGGAATGAGGGATGCCTGAGAATTCTGTGGCAAAACATGATATTACCAATTGAGGAGGAAGGTCTACTGGTATCAAATTTATATGAATATTTTCAGCAGCCAAGATAAGACTGTTATATCTTTTGCAAAACTTTCAGTATACTGCAAAATAGAAACTGATACTTGCTGGATAATCTGGTCAAGACATCCCCTCAAGAGAATTAGGAATGTGGAAACAAATTGTCTTGCAGATATAGAAAGGGATCTGTCAGTTATTGCTAGGGGAAAAGATAAAGGAAATACTTAAATTAAAAAGAATATAGGATCTGGAAATTTGAAGTTTGGTCAACAGATTTGAGTAAACATCCATTTGCAATAAATATATAAGGAATCAAGAGGTGGTTTGGGGGCAATAAGAAATGTTATTAGTGGGAGACATTTAGGGAGGAGGACAAGGGAGTAGGATGGGAAGGAATGAGAGATACCCATCAGATTTCTGGGAGGAAAGTGTTGGAATATCAGAGGCTATATAGAATTTACTGTAAACAGGAAAAAGAACTGGAGAAAAGGCATCTGAAAAGCCCTGAGTTAAGATCTTGACTGAGTCTGGATTGCAGATAGCATCAACAAACTGATTAATGAGTAAAGTTTATAAAGCATTAATTAAAGGTAGATGGCTCAAGAACTGGAGTCAGATTTAAGTCTGGCAAGAGCATACAGATAGTGAAATATCTGTTGAGATGTGGAAAGAAATTTGTATATCCCAAAACATAGACGCTAAATCATGGAAATTCAGAAGCTTTGCATAGAAATGCATACACAAGTATTTCTATGTAGCAGAAACACTTCACAAAATGTTTTCTGAAATAAAGGATACATGCTGGAGATGGTAATCACAAGGGAAACTGGAAACATATTTTTTTGATTGTGAAAACCTGGGAAATTTCAAGTTAGAATTGAAAGAATTAATGCAGCTAGTATTAGGAAAGTAGAGGAATTTAGATGCAATGTAATGCATTTTTGTTTGAAATGAGCAGAAGTGAGAATGAAGAACAAGCATATCAAAGTGGTAGCGATTGTAATATTAATATTAACAAAAAAAAAGGAATAATTACAAAATGGAAAACAAGTCAGGAACTGACAAAGGGGAAATATTACGATGATGCAAGAAATGGAGCAGATTGAGAGGGCAATAATGAAATATAAATAGAGCAATGTCATACATGAAAATTAGGTTACTGAGATGATACAAAAAGAAGCCTAGAGCTGAGAAACTGATTATAAAGAGGAAGTGCAGCACTTTGGTTGTGCTAATTAACACAAATGCTAATTTATATAAATTCTTTCCCACAGGTATTCTGGGGGAGAGCACATGGCTAATTAGCATTAGACTCTCCCCCTGAATTCCTCATTAGCATTTAGCATGGCTGTGGAAATGGCCCAGTACAGCAGTTCTACTGACAATGTAAAATCCCTGTGGTGTGCCTGTCCCTGAATCAGAAAGGGTTACTGCAAGTGGTTAGCTGCTCACACTAGGGCTTACTGTTGGTGATAACCCATTTTGAATCTTAGCCTCTGCTGAAAATAAGAAATATGCAGAATGGATACAGGAAATACAAAAAAAGAATCTATAAGAAATGCAATTATAGGGATGTAAAATGTAATAAAGTGGCATCTAAAGAAACAGAAGTTAAAATGGTCTTCCTTCTGAAAAAGCCCACAAGTCAGGATGGTATGTACGATTTTTTTTTTCCATAATAAATTTTTATTGATATATATTTTCAAAATACAATAAAATCACACACATAATTCACTACTATTACTATCAAAACTATATACAATATCTACATGAAATGCTTCCATATAAAAATAGTCATTATTCCAAAAAAGAAGACACCAGGGAAAAAAAACAAAGCCAAAACATTTGTAGAAGTACTTTGCGTCCATACATATCGTACATATTTTCAAAACATTGTTTCCTCCACATATACATCCAAACTTTAATATATTCCTAATAACAGTATTATGCTAATATAATGTTAAAAACCTTTTCCCATATTTTCGGGTTATTAATATTTTTGTTACTTTGCTTCAGGAGTAATTTATGTGCTAATATATGCTTTATAGCCACAAGCTTGAAATTATCCCATGATGACTTATCTGGTTCTAACCAATTTGTAGCTATATATAACTTAATAAGCAAAAAAATATTCATACATGTTATAGTTTGTGACCTAGAGAGCTCTCTTGGAGAAACATGTAGAATCATAAATTCCCATGATAAAGTTGAACTTTGATAACCCATCTTTTGTAGTTGTATTCTAAGAGAGTTCCAAAGTTTATATATACACTTGCAGCTCCAGAACATATGAAGAAGATCCGCTGTTTGATTTGTGCAATATGGACAAGTTGGAGAATTCCTAGGATTAAATTTATGTAACCTAAGACGAGTATAATAAGCATTATTCCAAATCATCAACTGCGTATACATCAACTTTTGAAAAGAGACCGATTTTATTGTTAAATCAATTGCTTTTAATACCTGATTATCTGCTACTGTCATTTTGTTTACCCAATACCCTGACAACAGAATTTTATCCTGGAATTTTAAATCTTTAATTAATTTATTTGTTGTTGTTATAAATTTGACCTACTGTTGGAGAGCCTGCCACAATTCAGAGCATTTATCCACAATTCCAACTACCGGTTTAAAGTTTTCAAAATGACCCAGAGCAAGTTCTCTGATTTGTCTTATGACAACTATATAACTCTTAGGAAGATTCAATTCCTGCCTAACTTGCGAAGCCGATAAATGAAATTTATTAAAAACATCAATCAGAGTCAAATTAACTATTAATGGGAATTTACTAAGATCAGTCAACTGATTATTTAGTTTAAAATTGGGATTCCTATGGAAAGGCTGATAAACCATCATATATTGCAACAAGTCTACTGATTGGAATCAATTTTGCAAAGATGACACATATGTTTTTAAGTGGTCCATAATCCCATACTTTATCAAACTACTTTTATCCAAAAAGGGTAAAGCTTTAGGATTTATGTTCTGATCTAGAATATGCTTGTAATTCAAGACCACCCACGTTGGTATCCACTTTGTATTAATTACCTCATAGTTAGCAATTCTTAAACACCTGTTGGCGTTCACAATTAAATAGTATACTTCAAAATTCGGTAACTCAAGTCCTCCTCTACTCTTCGGGGTCATTAATTTCTCATACGATATTCTAGTTTTCTTTGGCTCCCAAATAAATTTAGCTAGATCTTTATGAATTTGTTTAAAAACTGTCTTTGTAATTGATACTTGAGCAGACCTAAAGATATATAACATTTGTGGTAATATATTCATTTTCACTATTGATACTTTTGCCAATACCGGTAGTCTTAAATTCCTCCATCTGCCACAGTCAGCTACTATTAGTTGCCATACTCGTTTAATATTATTACTATAAAAGTCCTTATTATCCGTAGAGAAGCTAATACCCAAATATTTGATATTTTCTTTACATGATATCTTCCCCAACAGGGACATTAATGAAAAAGGTTTAGGGGTTCTTAATGGGAAAATACTAGTTTTCTCCAAATTAATATTATAATTAGAGACTTCTGAAAATTCGTTTATAACATTTAATATCTTTTCACTATCAGAAATTGGGGTTGTACAATAAATAATAAGATCATCAGCAAATGCCGACATTACTAATTTATTCCTATAAAGTATTGGTGCATTATGATACAAATTTTGCTTAATATATAAAAATAGAGGTTCTAAATAAAGGTTAAACAATAAGGGGGACAAAGGGCAACCCTGCCGTGTACCATTTTTAATCTGTATTCTTTTAGAATAACTCCTATTAATATATAACGTAGTATACGGATTACTATGTAATATTTGTAGTATCTGAATAAATTCCTGTGGCATATTGAAATAAGGCAACACATGAAACAAAAAGTTTATACCCACTCTATCAAATGCTTTCTGAGCATCTATTACAAGGGCATAAATATTAGAGTTGTTTTGTTTAGCATACATCATCATATTATGTAGTGTAAGTGTGTTATCACTAGTTTGTCTAGTTGCCATAAATCCAGCCTGTTCCTTAGAAATTAAATGGATCATAATCTGTTTTAATCTACATGCTATAATGGTAGTGAGAATTTTCATATCCACATTTATTAATGCTATTGGCCTATAATTATCCAGGCTTTGGGGGTCTGAATTAGCTTTATGTATAAAGATTGTTTTTGACGCATTAAGGTGAGGGTCACTAATTTTATTTCTGATTATGTAGTTAAATACATGAGACAATATTTTACCAAAACTATCAGCAAACTCTTTATAAAATTCAACTGTCAAACCATCAGGACCTGGTGACTTATGTACTTTCATATGTTGAATTACATATACTATTTCCTCTGAAGATATAGGTTTAATCAGATCACCTTGCAGACTCTCTTCTAATTTTGGAAAATTAATTTTTTGCAAGAATCTTTTATTCTGTTTATGTATAGACCTATCAATTTGACCCTCATAAACCTTGGTATAGATTTTTCCGAAAATATCAATAATATCCTCAGTTTTAGAATACACTGTGTCATTGCATTGTATTTCGAAATATGTACTGTTGTTTTCGATTGATTTATAATCCTTGCCAATGCTTTTGACGGTATTTGAACATTATTGGCATATTTCACTAAACACCTATGCTCCTGAAGTGTTACTCTACTTTTATGCAGCAAGAAGAGATCCCTTTGACATTTCAACATTTCCTTCTCTGTTTGAGCATTAAAATTCTGAATCAGTTCTTTCTCGAGTAGCTTCACTTTTGTTTCTAATTTTTGAATATCATTGTTTTGCTTTTTCTTATAATATGAGGCTTTTTGCAAAAGAAATCCTCTAATTTGAGATTTAGCTGCTGCCCATTCAATATCAGGAGTATGTTCCTGAAGCTTCATCCTATCTGTTAAACCTTTCAGATATTTACAATTCCATCTATTATATCCTTTTTATTTAACAGATTTGGATTAAGTGACCAGTTATAACCTCTATGCATTCTTGTATCTTTTAAATCTTTAGAAAACCTTAACGAAATTTTTGAGTGATCCGATAGATATCGAGTATGTATAACTACTACTGGTTCCAAATTAATTAATGCTTTGGATATCAAGAAAAAATCTATCCTAGACCACATTTTGTGGCATGGTGAATAGAAGGTATACTTAATTGCATTATTAATCTTACATGCATAACAAAAGGGGTCATATAATTGAAAATCTTCCTTGAAGTCATTTAATGCTATCCCTGCCTGCTTATTAAATGCTCTTTGTGGACAAGACCTATCCAACTTTGGATTTTGATAGGTATTCCAATCTCCACCCACAATAAAATAATAACCATCATACTGTGTTAAGATTGGATATAATAATGTTATGAAACTTTGTTGGTCATTACATGGTGCATATATATTCAAAAGTAAAAGAGGTTTATCAAACGCATTATCCGATAAAATAACATAACAACATCGCCCATTTTGATCCACTTTAGAGTCTAAAATCTTGTCTTTGTATTGAGTTTTAATAATTATAGCTACTCCAGCACTGTTTGTCTTACCTTCTGATGCCACTACCGCGCTAATCCAGTTCTTTTTCCTAATATCATCCCACTGATCATTTAACAAGTGTGTTTCTTGTAAAAATGCAAATAGTGCTTTGTCCTGTAGCAATATGTGTAGTAACAGCTTCCTCTTCTTCAAGTTCTGGAGCCCTTTAACGTTCCATGAGTCTATTTCCCACATTGACAGGTCTAATTATCCAATAATAGTATAAAAGGGAAATTATCCAATGGATATGTATTAACTGCATACTAAACATAATCTGGAAGCATTTCCTACATCCGTCCCCAGCCAGTGCCTACCCACTTTACCCCTGGACCAGGACTTATATAGGTCTGGTATGTAAAAAAACATGAACAAGGTTAAAAACACAAACATATTTAAAAGCTTCATGTAATAAAACTTAAAACATTTCCTAAACTTACAACCTATATATTCTAACTTAGCTACTACAAAGTCTAAACTAAACACTCCCTAACAAACACTGCTATTGCTCTACAGCTTATGTTCCAACTATTAATTAAGCAAATCTCTATTGTAAGGTATTATTACCATTTAAAGAAAAAATTTTAATATATTAACTAGCTACTTATACCTACCCCAAATACCTCTTTTGGTACAATCATTATTTATATATCACTTTTATTGAGAGAGAGAAAGAAGGAAAAAAGAAACAAACAAAACCAAACAAAAAAAAACACAGACAGAAAAAAATAAATGCATCCCACATTATAATTCTGTACCATACACAGTGCCTGCAACTACCAATTATCAAGTTTTGCAATTGCATGCTTTAGTTCCTAACTATACTGACATTAGTTGTCTAATTAACACCACCCAATAGCCACTATTTACCTATTTATATTCATATATATAGTGCTATACCTTGCACCCACTGCAGATATTGTAAAAATATAATTTGGTTCAACACTATAAACATAAGGGGAAAAAAAAAAAAAAACAGGAAAAACAGATGTTATTATATACTTCACGTACATATTCTAATGTTATTTACTTGTTAAAAAAAACATTAACACATTATGTCAGTTCTTTTCAGCTTCTCAAACCAGGAAACCATCAGTAATACTTCATGAGAGGGACGCTTTCGCAGCCGGACCACAGGAAGTGTTACATCAAAATCCACACTCTCAGCTGCATTCAAGAGATTTCCTGTTTACCACTCGACGAAAAAAGTTCGTAGAGGTCATAAAAGTTCGGAAAACGGCCAGCAGACCCTTGGATTATCGCAACCAAACAGTTTTATTGCTTTTACAGAGGCCTAAATGACTTAAGCAGGGAACAAAGGATTACCTAAGCCTCGAAGTATAGTAGATACTGGATCTGACCTCAGGAGCATGCCAGTCTCAACGGAAGTTTCTTTCAGCCCTCTGATGCAGGTAAAACTTTTAAAAACCTTCAGAAACACTCCCTTTGCCTCGTTTATAGTAGAAACAGAATATTTAATCCCATCCACCATAAATGTAAGCACATTAGGATATTTCATCTGGAATTTAATTTGCCTGTCAATCAGAAATTTACAGTATGCAGATAAAGACTGCCTAGCTTGCCTTACTTGCAGTGGTAAATCCTGTGCCAGAAATATTTTACTATTTTTCCACATAACAAAGCCACCATTCTTTCATCTTGAAAGTTCAATATCTTAGCATATACAGGTCTAGGCATATTAGAAGCTTGTACCTCTCTCAGTGCTCTGTGTGCCCTTTCGATAACAATTTGTTTCACTCCATCAGCATCATTTAACAAAACTTCAAGTATTTGTGTTATAGTTGGTATTAGCTCTGCATACTGAATGTTTTCAGGGATCCCTCTAATAATAATATTATTTCTTCTAGACCTCGCTTCTAAATCAATAAGTTTGCTTTGCATGGCTTGTAACTCCACATCATGTACCTTTGTTTTCTTCTCCAGCAAGTCTATTTTGTCCTCGGTTTCTGAAATTCTAGCCTCTGTTTTGTCCATTCTCTGCAGCAACTGATTACATAAAACTCCAAAAGTTTGTATTTGAGTAGTCAGGTCCTTTAAAGCTTCTTGTATAGGCAATAAAGCATGTTTGTTATCGTCCATGTTCAGTGGCTGATCAGTTTTAGATCTAGTCTCTGGTTTCTGTTGTTCCTGCTGTCTACTAATTCTTTGTTTTTTCGCACTCCCATCCTTTACTGGTGACTGTTAATTCCGACAGCTTTGTTTTGGTAGTAGTTGTTTCCATGCTTTTTCCTTCTTGTGACATTTTCCTTTCCCCAAGCTGACAGGTAAAATGAAGAATGCAGACAGTCCTTTGTTTATTTCTCTCTTCAGAGCTAGCTAATCACTTGGAATCCTGATAGATAAAGACTTTTTTTTCCACTTTTTTTCCTGGTTATAGATTAATTAAGTGTAGATGCATCTTTTTTTACTTTAATTTGACGTTCAAACCTCTTGGTATCGACTCACGTTACAGATTTTTCTCAGGTTTATTGAGGAGCTGCAGGTCAGCAGTGTTTACAGAATGGCAGCCATCTTTGAATCCGCGGTATGTACAATTTTGACAAAAGTGTTAACCTAATTGCAGTAATTCTTAATCTTGACTATAACAGGTTATACTCGCATCCTGAATTGACACCAGTCTTGTTGGAAAAAAGAAACTAATTCTCCTTAAAACTAAACATTTATATTATCCTAGGAGTAAGAATGTCTGCGATAGCATATACATAGTCTACAGTGGAACTGGTAATTTGGCAATAAATCAATATGCTAACAAGAAAAAGCTATATGGTTAAACATTCTTTTTATCTTAATGCATAAAGCTGTTCTGGAAAGTTGCAAAATGAACTAGAAAATTATTATAGCACAGAAGGATTACATGAGCATATCTGACATATTCCATGTTCCACGATTAACAGTAAGATTTTGACTTCCATGTAGTGATAATTACTTTTTTTGTCAGTGAATAGCATTAAAATTAGTAAGGCCTTACTATCAGTAATTCAGATCCTGTGTCCCAGCTCAGTAGAATTACTTCCTTAGTTACAACCATTTGCTCCTTCGACATTTCTGACAAAGAACTCTGTAATGAGTTTCTAAAATCTGCCAGCTCATTACACTCCCAAAAAAACATGATCAATTATCTCTCTCTTTTCCATCACATCTCCTGCACTTGCTATCTACCTGAAGAAAACTTGCCTGATGTTTGCTTTGAGCATAAAATACCTTTGCAAATACTTCCAAGCAAAAAAATCCAAACATTCTGGACTTTGTTGCATATTTGGGAGGCATACAGACATCCATCCATAGTTCCTGTGTAAAGTGGATTTCTAGTCTCCCTTCCCATTTTTTCTAATCTCTGATTGATTCATATAGTTATCATACAATATTTTATATGCCCTAATAATTATTTCTGTATAACAGGTTCTTTTCTAGACTTGACTAAAAACTCTTCCAGAACTAGTCTTTCACTTAGCACCTCCTGTCTTTTTCTCTTTGCCTATACTATAATATTAATCTTTGGTAGGGAAGGCAGTCTCTAGAATGCATCCAAACACCTGTTTGGCCTCAACCCATCCTATTACCTTTCCCTGCCTAGTTATTTGCCCAAATAATTAGGTTCCTTTGCTAATTTTCTCCAGTAAATTCCAGCACTCTCTTGCCTATTTTTTATATCCCAGCTTGCTGTCACTCCTATTCACAAAATATCCTTCCTCCATTGCCATGTTTGATTAGTTCTTAGAACACTTTCTGCTACTTTATGAATATAATATTCTGTATGTTTGTTTTTATTCTCCTTAAGGACATGCATCCAAAATCCTACTCTCTCCTTATTTCTTCACCTCGTTCCCTGTTTCATCAACATTCCTTTTTCTCATTGATTTATAATTTTCTACTTCTGTTATGTATATGAGCCTCAGAAGCATAGTAAGGGTGAGACAAAGGGGGCAGCTGCCCCAGGTGTAAAGTGTTAGGGGAGTGATTGGGAACTGAAGTTCCTGCATTGTTTTTTGTTTTTTCTGTACTGGCATTTCTGAAAGCTGATACAGAAAAGGACTTCAGAGATTCATGTATCCTAAACTTTTATTTATTTGGCTAATTATTTATTTTTTTTGCTCTAAAAATGAAGAGCTAAGAGGGCAGGGATCTGTAGTAAGTCAGTTTCTACAAATTTATACCAGGGACTGGCACTGAGAGGTAAATAAGCAGCCTATGGTGCTTATGAGCCTTAACAGCATAGCATTAAAACATCCTTTCAAATCAGGTCTAAACTACCTTGTTCTATGAGGAGAATCAGTTGATCCCATTTAAATCTTATCCTCTTTCCATCCCAAATTAATTTCTTTAACCCTTTATTAGTTACTGTCCACAACTTTTCCTTTGCTTGATAAAAATGTGCCTGACCTGTCTATCAAATTAAAGCCACTAAAAACATTTTCACTATTTATTTATTTATTTTGTTTATTTATTTACATTTGTTGACCGGGAGTGTCCGACTGGATGTAGGTCCATTTTCAGTGGAAGCCCGGGGAGAAAAGATCCACAGGAAAAATATACAGGCAGTAGTTACATTGGATTCACATAGCAATTAACAATTTGATCAACATAGCAATTAAAAATTGCAAACATAGTTACAGATGAAGAACATAGTACATCAGTAGACAACTAGAATCTTTATTATCTGCGAAGTACATAACAGACATTAACAATTGTTACAATAAGAAGTTTCTGCTGTATAAGAAGTAGGTAGGCTTATAAGCATCCAAGCTTGCTATAATCAAGGTATTTAGTGGGGTGGAAAGAAAGGTAGTGGGTGGATGGGGTGGGTGATATTAGAGAGGGAGTTGCAAGGACATAGCCAGCATGTTTTTAGGTGCACTTTTAGTAAAGTTTTGAAGTGGGTGGATGATGGTACAGAGGTAATTGTGGGTGGGAGGGAGTTCCATAATTTGGCTGTGGCACAAGAGAATAGTGCATCTCCATCAGAGTTATTGGCTTTAGTGACCTGTAAGTGATTTTTGTTGCTGGATCTTAGTGGTCTGGTGGTGTGATAGGGTTGGAGTAGATTCTGGAGGATGGGACTTTTAGTGGATGGTTTACTAGTTTGTGGGCGAGTGTGAGTTGATACCATTGAAGGAAGTGAGGGAGTTCAAGCCAGCCCAGTTCAGTAAGGGAGAGACAGTTGTGACTATGGTAGGATGCCCCTGTGGCAAATTTGGCAATTGTGTTGTAGCAGGTCTCGAGCTTGTTTAGATCGCATTGCCTTAGGTTGGTATATATTGGAGAGGCATAAAGTAGGGTGGAGATAAGGTGGGAATTTGCTACTGAAATCTTTGCTGCTTTGGTGAGAAGTTGCTTATTTCTGTATAACGCTCCTATATTTTTGTGGACTATTTTTATGGTCATGGCATGGATATGTGAATGTCAAATTTTAGTTTATTGTCTATTTCAACTCCTAGCAATTTGGTGTGTTCTGTTAGGTGTATAGTGGTGTTGTCTTTTTCTGTGATGTTAAAGTGAGAGTTGTTTTGATTATGTTTGGTGGGTTGGAAGATGAGTAGTTTAGTTTTGTTTGGGTTGAGTATTAATTGGGCATCGGATAACCAAGTTTCAACAGAGGAAAAGGCTATCTGTGTGATTTTTTGCCATTTGGGTAGGGACTGGGCTGAGCAGACGATGGTTGAGTCATCTGCGTATTGTATGAGTGTGCCATGTTTGGTGGCAGAGGCTAGATTATTGGTGAAAATAGAGAAGAGTAGGGGTCCAAGAATGGATCCTTGGGGAACCCCTATAGCGACAGATAGTTGGAGAGATATGTCATTCTGCCATGCAACAGATTGTTGGCGGTCAGACAGGTAACTCTGAAACCAGTTGGTGACTGATTGAGAGAAGGATAGGTTATTGAGGACAGAGATGAGTTGTTTGTGTGGGACCATGTCGAATGCTTTAGATAGGTCTAGGAAAGTATCAGAGGAGAGATAGCCATTGTTTTTATGTTGAAGGATAGTGTTAGTAAAGGAGAGTAAGGCAGTGGTGGTGCTATGGTTTGGTCGGAAACCATGTTGAGTACTGGAAAGGAGGTTGTTAGTAAGGAGGTAGTCTGAGACCTGAGAGTGAATGCATCTCTCAAGTATTTTGGAGAGTGGAGAGAGAATAGCTATGGGGCGGTAATTGGTTAGTTCTGTGGAGGGGAATTATATCTGATACTTTCCATAGTGTGGGAACATAACTTTCTGACAGAGATCGGTTAATCAAGATGGATACTGGGTAGGCTAGAGCATCAGCTGCGATTTGTAAGTATTCACTTGGGAGGTTGTCTGCTGCTAATTTGGTGGTCTTAAGTTTACTTAAGAGTTTTTTTATGCTGGAGGTAGGAACAGGAGAAAAAGAGAAGACAGTGGGGAGATTACTAGTTGAAGGTTTGGGTTGGAGTGGAGGGGAGTTGTGTTGTCTAGCTAGTGATAGTATGGTTTGTGTGAAGTGTGCGTTGAATGAGGTAGCAATATTTTCAGAGGAGTGTGGGATGTTAGGAGGAGGGGTACTGACTTTACCTGGGTGGAGCGTGGAGTTTATGGAGGACCAAAATTGTTTGGGGTTGTGTTGGGAGGAGTCTAGGGCAGACTGGTAGTATTGGAATTTATCCTGTTTTATTAGCTTTTTGACTCTATTGCATAGTTCTAGGAATTTCTGTCTAGTTGAGGGGGTTTTGGTTTTGCGCCAGTGCCCCCAGGCTTTATCCCTGTTTTTCATTTCTGACTTAGTGGTTTTCTGTAGTCATGGGGAAGGTTGTGCTTTGGTTCTGGAAAGTCTTATGAGTGCATGGTAATTAAGGATGCTCAGGAGGTAGTATTAAAAAATTCAACTGCATCATCAAAACTGAGGTATTTTAGAGGATGCCAGTTACAGTCTTTGAGGGATGAGATGAATGTGAGTGGGTTAAAGTTTAGTTTTTTACATATTTGATGGTAGATGACAGGTTTGATTTGGTATGGGTGTTTTTTTGAGTAGGAATGTTGGGGAGTGATCACTGAGGCTATCCGATAAGCAGCCTGCTATATATGACTGTGGGCTCTTACCGACTAGTATCCAATTCAGGGTAGTGTGCTTGTTCGAGTTTTTATTTATCCTGGTTGGCGACTGGACTAGTTGGGTGAAGCCATGAAGATTTAGATGATGGGTTGGATGGTTGCTAGAACAGGATTGCCAGTCAGCATTGAAATCTCCTAAAATTATAGTTTCTTGGGGGAGATGGTGGGTAGTCCAGCTGAGGAGGTTTTCTAGTGGAGGAATGTTTTGGCCAGGTGGGAAGTAGCATCCAATTATGTTGATGGTTTTATTTTGGTTTATTTTGAGTTTGGTATATATTATGTCTTCATTGCCTATTTGTGGAGCTGATGATTTTAAGATCTGGATGTTTAGATGCTGTTTAAATATTATAGCTATACCGCCTCCTTTCGTGTTTAGCCAGTCTATTTTTAGTATGCCGTAACCGGTAGGAAGGATTTGCTCATTGGTAATGTGAGGTTTTAGCCAGGTTTCTGTCAAGATGACTATATCTGGGGAGTACAAGTCTATGGTGGCATGGAGTTTATGGACCTTGCTGGATATACTTCTAATATTTAGGCTTAGTAGAAGGAGGTCACTTGGCTTTCTATTCGATGTGATGTGGGAGAAGTTGTGGTTTCTAGTCTGATTATGAGGAGTGGAGTTGGAGATGGCAGGGCCAGGGTTGGGGTGGATGTCTCCACTTAGGGCTAGTTTTGATATGCATTATTGTTATCAGTTTTCTCAGTTTTTGAATGTGTTTGTTTATTAGGGAAACTTTATGATTGTGCTCTGTGGGTAATAGGTATGGTGGGAGGGTTACTATGTTAAGTTGTAGGGATGCTTTTTGTTTGAGTAATATAGTTGATAGAATATGTGGGGATGTGTAGGGGTGGTTCTTGAGTTGGTGGGAGGGGAGCTGAGTGAGGGTGAGACATGAGTGGTGGTGTGAGTAGTAGTACAGTGGTAGTGGTTGAGTGGGGGAATGATGGAGTTTTGGTAGGATGTAAGATATGCAAGGAGAGCGCAGGCAGTGAGCATAGGTATGGTATGCTTCTACGTGTTAGCTGAGGAGAAGGGATAGTAGTGGGATGATGGAGGAGGTAGTGTTGGGTTTAGTGCTGTGGTTGGCTGTTGGAAAGATGGGAGGGGGTTGTGTGTGTAATAAAGGTAGGACCACTGGGGGTGGTTGGGAAATGGGGCCAGGGGTGGGGAGCAGAGTGGGCAGAGACCCTATTAGTTGCTCTTATGAGGGGCTGGAAACAATCAGGTAATAGAGTAAACTGATACAAGAACATATGATAGTGAATGTGGAGGCTCAGGTAGGTACCCTGTATTTCCACGAACTATCAGTTAGCTGTGCCCCAGTGCAAGCAGTTTTAATAAGTTATGTGGCAGGGCTGAGCATAAAGTGCTCAAAGGGTGGTTATAGTTTTACTATCCGTATCTATAATCCAGCACTTCCAATTTCCCAATTTTTATTATCTTTTATTTAGTCTCTTTCCACATATTTTAGCTTCCATAACAGAATTTGTTTTAATCTATATACCTAAATACTTCATCTTATTATGTCTTCATAAATATGAGTATTGCTAAACCAGTTCATGGTGGGTACATCATTTGTGGATATAGTCTTTCCTTTATCTTCCTTTATCTTCATTAATTTTATATCCCAAAAATACTTGAAGCTGTGTCAAAATGTTGATAGGTTCATAGGAGGTTACTAGGCTAATGGTCCTAGAGCCTTTAGAAGCCTAACCATGTAATACCCATGTTCCCTAACTGATCATTGTTAGATGGTTTGATTGTTTGCAGAGTGAATGTATGATCAGCACCAGCTGCCCCTGTCCATGAGGGACATAGCTGGCACCCCAGGGGTAAATTTACAGTCTCCCATCCAGATGTCCAGGTTGCAGTTAAATAGGGTCATTGTAAAGCTCTGCTTAATGTGAATTGGGAGTTAATTCCAGAGTAGCGTCAGTCTCTGGGAGACATATCTGCATGTTTTGTTTAAGTCACAATTTAGGTTGAGGTCTCTGAAATGAGTGACTCTTGTCCCATTTGATTCACAGATGTGCAGCATTTTCATTAGGCAGGGTCAGAGATTGCTCTGTAGGCCAGGCGCAGGTCACCTCTCAGCAGTCTGTAGGGCACAGAGTACAGGGATAGGGCTTTCAATCTTTCCATATAGGTCATGTTTTGGAGTCCCTGAATTCTCTTGGACAGGAACTTCTATGGTCTGTCCAGTTGCTGCAGGTGTGTGGTGAGGTACATGCAAAATGTACTCTATTAGTGGTCTGATGAGGGTGAAGTACAGAGGAGTTATAATATCCTTGGTCTTGAATGCAATGCCCTTACTTATTAGGTTTGCAATGTAAAAGGCTTTCCTTACCACTGTGGACATATGGTGATTGAAGTTTAGACTACTATCAACTTATTTTCCCAAGTCACACTCCACTAGGTTTAGACTGCTATCAACTTGTTTTCCCAAGTCACACTCCACTGGATTTGAGCTTAGGGGGGTGCTGCATACATTGTAATTTGCAGGGGCTACCTCTTTGCTGAAGGAAACAATGATGCACTCTTTTGCGTTTAGTTTTAGACCGTTGCTTTGGCACCAGTCATTTGTCTGCATTGACCCCACCTGTAATATGCTAATATCTTTAGGGGACTCAATGATTGCTCCCAGTCTGCAGCCATCTGCAAACTTGGTAAGCCACAGACCACCTACTTTTGCTTGGACTTGCAAAAAACAGATTCTAAACAGTAGAAAACTCAGCACAGAACCTTGTGGTACCCCACTGGTAGCTGTTCTGCTGGTGGAGGTGGAGTCCCCAACTTTGCCAGTTATGGGTTCTGTCGGTGAGCCAGTTGGCTACCCACCAAGTGACATATGGGTTAATCTCTATCTGGTAGAGTTTCTCAATGATACCTGAGTGGGGGATTGTGTCAAAAGCCTTGGCTAAGTCAAGATAGGTGGTATGTACTGCTTTGCCTTCATCCAGGGCTTTGGTGACCTTCTTCAAGAAGACCACCAGGTTTAGTAAGCATGACCTACCTTTAACAAGGCCAAACTGGGTTAGGTTGAGAGTTTGAAGTTGTCTATGTCCTTGTTGATAAGGTCCATGAAGATTCTTTCCATGGCCTTGCAGATAAGGCTGATTAGCCTTATGGGTCTGTAGTTCCCAGAGTTGGTTGTTGGACCCTCTTTGTGCAAGGGGATTACAGTTGCTGTTCTCCACTCTGCTGGAACAAAGCAAGTGCTCAGGCTATGATTAAAGGGAGTGCCAAGTGGATCCATTAGGTCATGTTTTAGGTTGTTTAGTAAGCAGCCTGGGATGTTATCTGGTCTCATAGAGGCACTTGAACTTGTGCGCATGTATGTTGCCCAGTTGATTGAAGGGTAATTGAAATCTCCTATGGCCAAGGTGTTTGGCTGTAATGTGACTGCCTCAAGCAGGTCTAGGTAGGCAGTTTGCTTCCCATGGTTCATGGTGCGGGACCTGTTCTTAGCAATGATGTGGTAATGTGTTTTACCTATAGTTATTTGGACCTGGAATGGTTCAAGAGAGTTGTACTGTTTAACCAGTCTCAAGGTGTATTTGGATTTAATGAAGATGGATAGACCTCCACCTTTGCTTGTTTCGTGGTCATTTTGATGTCTGAACATGTGGAATGCATTGTAGCCTTGCCCAGCTGGGGTGCTGCCTGTGGCCTTGAACCAAGTGTCAGCGACTGCACAGAAATCAGCATCTGGCTACCAGGGGTGCACACATATACTAGAGCACAACCAAAATGTACTACACATAACAAGTTTAGACTCATAGGATTAAGCAGCATAACCCTGAGTTTGTCTGTTATGGATTTTTTACATTGGAAGTTTTGTTGTTTTGGTATTGCACTATAGGGGAGGCAAGCATCTTTGTCAGTATTCAAAAGACTAGAGGAGACAGGTGAAGACCATCTCTGGAAAAACATCATGGTCGGTTGACCATGTCTTCCTAGGCTGACAGATACTGGACCCCCCTGGATTGACACCAGAAGCTAAGCCAATTGTTGAAGTCAATCATTTTTTGTTTATACTGTGGCATCATCCTAGGTGAAGGTAGAATACTGCTTAGGGCTAAGGACATACCTGCCTGGGACACATAATCATACAGTTCAGGCATGCCTCTCTTCATATAGTTCAGGGAGATACGTCTGAAGTCATTCATCCCAACATGTACTATGACAGTCATAATGGTAATTGTTGAGTGACTTGAGTGCATACGTGATTTGACAGATCTTGGCACCTGACAGGCAACTGACTGTGACTCTGTCCTTGTCCACTATGGAATCTCCTATGACCAGGACATTTGGTTATGAGGTGTTCTGCCTTAGCGGCTTATTCATTGTGTGTTGTTATGTGTAGTAGATTTTGGTCATGCTCTAGTATGTGTGAGTTGTTTGTGCTTCGGAGGTGCCTAGTTGTTTAGTGGGCTTTTAGTGAGTACTTCCATGTATGTGGGTTTATGTGTTATGACTTTGTCTTGTGTGAGAGGAGAGGTGGGTGTGCGCTGACACCCTGTTTGATGTCTTGTTTATTGTTGATTCCAGTTTTATAGTATAGTTACATTTCTCACATACTGTATTTGTGTGCTGTAGGAGCAAATGGTTGTCAGTATTCATGAGGCAATTACCACACTGCCTCAGGATGCTCATGTCAATCAGGTTGGTTGGAGAAATGTTGAGAAACTGACTGTCCATTGCAGCAGGTTAAAGTATAAGTACTGTTAGGGGATGAGCAAGTTAGATAAGTTTTAGCTCTAGGGTTAGCAAGGGGACTTAATGCTCAGCCGAGTTGCCCAAAGTGCAGCGGGGAAGCCTGAGAGGGTTCCACTGACTGTTTTCTAGGGAAAAAATATCTAGCTGTTTGCATTTTTACAGGGCACTGCTAGCCCCCATTGAGTGGTGCATGACTAAGCTCAAATGCAAGACTTAAATACAAGTGAATTTAAACAATTTTAAAATGCAAACTACCAAAAGGAAAGCCTCACACAAAGCCTTATTCCAGCACTCCCTAACTCAGATGGGTCCTGAGCTAAACACTTCTGCCACAAGGGTACAAGGAAGCCATCTTAATGTAAGATGACTGGTTTTAGTGCTCAAGTGATATCAAATGGTCTAGACAGAGCAAGTCTGAATCTAACCTATACTATTTAAGGCAGAAGTAGCAGTGATACAAAGTGCAGACTGAAGCAGTCACAGCAGCAAAAACAGTAAAAATGAAGCAGTAGTTCAATAAAATCCAGTTCACAAAGTGCAATACAGGCTTAAATTATACTTATTTTTAGAAGATTTCAGTGGATGCTTTGGATTACTGTTCAGATGTTCCACAACACCAAAATGCCCTTTTCTGGATTTTTCAGGCACAAAATAATATCTGCAAATAAAGTTAACTTTTCTTCGCTACCATACCATTTATATAATTGAATTTATGAGTCCCTCTTTTTCTTTGCTAGTGGTTCTAAATGTAAAGCAAATAACCTCTGTTCAAACACAATTTGCCAGACAGGAACCCTGACACCTTAGTACTTGCCTTAAACTCTTCATATATCCTCCTAGTTAATCCTAATATTCTATCGGGGGAGAAAATGCTGCTATTGTCTTGTTCATCAAATCTCAACAGACTCTATTGAATACTTTCTCTGCATCAAGACCCGCCAATACCAGCAGTATTTTCTTACATTCTGCTTCCCTTTGGGTCATAATCACTCTACTAATATCAAATATTTGCCTCCCCTTCGCAAAGCCACATTTATCCTTATCTGTCAATTTTGACAACAACGTTGCCCTTTTGTTAGCTAGTATAGACATAAAGACTTTATAATCGTGTTTTTTAATTTAATTTGGTCCATATGAAGCCGCAGCTGTCCTCTTCGGGGTACTCCCCTTTTTAAAATACTGCTAAACAAAACCTCCCAGATCTTTATCATTTTCTTCTTTCATAACTTCCAACCTTCCACATGCCACCTGTTCCTAGAAATGTCCCTGTTGATTGATTATACATCATAGTTTTTATCTCATCTCTTCCCATCTTAGCTATTAAATGCTGAGCCTCTTCTTCTTTTAACCTTGGCATAATGAAGTCTTCCATAAATATTTCCATTTGCACCTTTTCTTGGTTTCTACATTTCTCTTCGTTGTACATATTTTCACAAAATTAAAAAAAAATATCTTGAAAACACTTTCTACTTTCTATTACTCATATCATTGGTCATTGTGCTAAAAGTTTTTGTGTTCTGGAATTGTTAGAAAAAAAGTAATTGTTTAACACCAACCTTTCTAAAGTTATGCATATTGTTTAATTCTTCCTTATTTTCTTTTTAGCATTCTGCAGTTGTTCCATTTCTTGTTCTGTGATATTTTCCTTACTCTGCAGTGCTGATCTTGTATGTGCTCAGTACTTATATACACATGCTATTTAGCTACAGTGGCTGAATAGGAACAATGCACACAATGATCTATATCCTCCCTCTTTGATGTGTTCAACATGCAATAGGAGAACAAGACAATCTACATGCTAGATAACATTTCAACATTAATAACAAATCAAATCTCAAGTCCTAGTCGCTGTGTATTTTGTATTGGGTTTGGAAATTCTACCTGATCTGGTCACATAAAAACTTTGACTGGGCTTAGCAACAGGAACAGTCTCTGGGGAATTCTTCTCAATAGAAACTTCAGGGATTGCATCAGGATTATTCGAGGTAAGTACACTGTCTTCTGAAATCTGAACAAGTGTAGGCTCACTCTGAGAAATGGTCTTTGGCACAGTTAATATGCTGCATCACTGGTTCAGAGACTGGAAGTATATGTCTTTGGTTCCTTCTGAAATCTATTCCTTCCAATTCTACAATACAAGATCTTAGTTCCTCACAAATATATTTGATAATTCCTACTTGGTCATACTCTTTAGATGTTTGCATCTATACGATCTCTCCTTGTCTCAATGGTCTAAGAGATTTACTAGCTTTATTGTAGTACAGCTTTTGTGACTAATGTTTTTTTCAAAAGTTGAGTCTTGACCACTCTGTTGTTCTTGTATTTGGAATCAATAGTTGTTTACTAATTAGCAACATTGTTCTTGCCTGTCTAAACATTAATATCTGAGCAGATGAACCTAGCAAGTTATCATGGGGAATGTTTCTGAGATTCAGTAGGTTAAGAAAAACATTGGTACCATCTCACTCGGATTTCTGTAACAAACATTTCGCACTTTGAACTACACACTCAGCTAATCCATTGGGCTGTGGATACTCAGAACTACTTGTAACATGGACAAAGTCCCAAGACTCTGCAAATTTCTTGAACTGCTGACTTGCAAACTGTATACCATTATCAGATACGATTTTGTGCAGACTATCATGGACAAAAAAATGTCTCTTCAATTTTGTGATAACAGTGCTAGTCATTAAGTTAGGAAGAAGGCCAATTTCAAACCAATTTGAGTAAGAGTCTACTAGCACTAAGTAATACTGACCATTCCATTCGAAAATATCAGTAGCAACCATCGACCATGGTAATTCAGGAATCTGGTTTAGCTGAAGTGGTTCTTTTTGTTCGTACAATTTAGTGCTATTCAAATAGAACATGCTAGAGTTTCCTTCTCTATATCTTTTGACATAGAAGGCCAAAATACTTTGTCTCTTGCCCTTCTTTTGGTTGAATCAGTACCTGGGTGACCATGATGCAAAATCTGGATATACTCCTGTTGTAATTCTGAAGAAATAACCACTTTAGGACCTTTCATGATGATTTCATCTTCCATCATAAGCTCATTTCAGTAAAGAAAATACTTCTGTATGTCAAGTAGTAAACTGGTTTGTCGCACTGGCCATCCTTGACTGATAAAATGTTTCAGCTTCTGGAGAACAGTGTCTAAAACTCTGTGATTTCTGAGTTCATCAAGATGTGATAAGGAAAAAATGTTTGACGTCCATGACTTTAAAGTCTGCTTTCTCATTGTCATGCTGTTCTATTGCTTGTCTGGGTGCTCTTGACAAAGCATCTGCAAGATTTAAATATT
Source organism: Protopterus annectens (assembly GCF_019279795.1). Classification (NCBI taxonomy): domain Eukaryota; kingdom Metazoa; phylum Chordata; order Ceratodontiformes; family Protopteridae; genus Protopterus; species Protopterus annectens. The sequence continues at coordinate 609,578,523 of NC_056747.1, forward strand.
TGCCTTTTGTATAAACAATATGGAAATTGTACTTTTGCAATTTTAGCAGCTTGCATTGCAGATGTGCTGGGGCTGAATGTATTGACTTTTTCAGAATTGTTACTAGAGGTTGGTGATCAATATCTATTTGAACAGGTTTGCCATAAGTATAATTATGGAACTTCGAACATGCGAACACTGCTGCCAAAAGCTCTTTTACAATTTGTGCATACTGCATTTCAGTTTGGGTTACAGTTCTGGATGCATTGGCGACTGATATGCCTTCTTGAAGACATGCTGCACCAAGACCATACTTATAAGCATCACATGAAAGAGTTACTGGTTTGTGAACATCATAATATCCCAATGTGGGTGGACTGGCAATTTTCTGTTTCAAAAGGTCAAATGTTCTTCGGTGTTGTGCTAGCCAGAACCAATTAACATTTTTGCATGTTAGCTCTTGCAACTGTGCTGAAAGCTCACTCAGGTTTGGGATAAACTTTCTTAAATAGTTGACCATTCCTAGAAAACATTGCAAAGATGTGACATTGTCTGGAACTGGCATCTCAAAAATTGCTGGCATCTCAAAAATTGCTGCTTGCTTAGATTGATCTGGTTGTAAGCCAGAACTAGTAAACAGATGACCCACATAAGTAACTTCTCCCAGTTTGAATTTACATTTCTGAGGATTCAGTTTAAGACTGACTTCACATGCATGGTCTAGAATTTTCTTGAGGTTTCACTGCTGCCAAAAGCTCTTTTACAATTTGTGCATACTGCATTTCAGTTTGGGTTACAGTTCTGGATGCATTGGCGACTGATATGCCTTCTTGAAGACATGCTGCACCAAGACCATACTTATAAGCATCACATGAAAGAGTTACTGGTTTGTGAACATCATAATATCCCAATGTGGGTGGACTGGCAATTTTCTGTTTCAAAAGGTCAAATGTTCTTCGGTGTTGTGCTAGCCAGAACCAATTAACATTTTTGCATGTTAGCTCTTGCAACTGTGCTGAAAGCTCACTCAGGTTTGGGATAAACTTTCTTAAATAGTTGACCATTCCTAGAAAACATTGCAAAGATGTGACATTGTCTGGAACTGGCATCTAAAAAATTGCTGCTTGCTTAGATTGATCTGGTTGTAAGCCAGAACTAGTAAACAGATGACCCACATAAGTAACTTCTCCCAGTTTGAATTTACATTTCTGAGGATTCAGTTTAAGACTGACTTCACATGCATGGTCTAGAATTTTCTTGAGGTTTCTATTATGTTCGTCTTCACCATTGCCCCTTACAGTAATGTTGTCTACTTTGATAGCACATGGATAACCTGAAAACATTTGCTTCATCGCATGTTGAAATACTTCACTGGCAGAATTTATCCCAAATGGCATTCTCAAGAATCTGTATCTACCAAATGGTGTACTGAAAGTGGTTAACAATGAAGATTTGTGATACAGTGAAATTTGCCAAAATGAACTTTTTGCATCTAAGACTGAAAAAAGTGGCATTTCTTATAAGAGCTGCTACTTCTTCCACTATGTGCATCAGATGATGAGGACATTTAAGCACTTTGTTTAAATATCGGGATCAATACATATTTGAATATCATATGAGCTTTTCTTATGAGCTATGACCATGGAGGATACCCTTTCAGTCGGTTCCTTTACTGGAATTATCACAACTAAATTCACCATTTTGTCTAGTGCTGTTTTCACTTTGCTCTGCATTGCTACCGGAACCTTCCTGGCTGGTCTGACAACTGGGCTTACCTCATGGTTTAACTTCATGGAATATGTGACTGGTAGTTTACCAAGCTCATCTTTGAAAATATTAGCATATTCATAAAAAATATGCTGTGTAAAACTATCATGGTGGTTCAGACATTTATGGTGGACCTACTTATTAAATGAAATCAATCCCATTCTCAAACTGTCTTTGAGGCCTAACAGTGACTGCATGTGTCTTTTGACTACGTAAAACTACATAGATGTTCCCAGCAGAATGGCATGTGAGAACTACTGGGTCATCAGTTTGAATTTCTTTATCACCATAAGCAACAAGTTTCGGATTTTTTGCTGAATCAAGTTATTCACCGGCTTTTACTTTGGCAAACATTTGTTCTGATATAACATTGCACTTACACCCAGTGTCTACTTTAAGCTCTACAGGTTTTCCATTAATCTGAACAGTATAAAATATTCACTCTTTGCTGCCAACTAATAATCTACATCATTAACTGTGTTAACAGTTTCACCAATCACAGAGACACCATCAAGACAGAAAGTTTGCTCATGGCTTTCTATCTGATCTACTTGCTTCTTTGGCTGGTCTCTTTTAACAAAATTATGTGCCACTTTAGACTTCAAGCCCTTTTGAAATGATTCCACTTTTTACATTTATGACATTGCTGACCAAAAGCTAAGCACTTTCCTCATTCAGGATCATGGTTGCCTCCACAATTATGATGATTAACAATAGGGTTGTTTGTTGCAGTGGCATTCGGTTTATGTTTAGAGTTAGAAGCTACCACACACTTTGGTTTATATCTCCATTTGCACCCAATCGTATTATGCATATTATCAACATATCAGCACTTTTAGTTACTGCAAACACATTCTTCTCATTCATAAGCATATTTGTGTGGTTTTCTGTAAGCTCATATATTTGACAAATCTCTATGGCTTTGCTCAATGTCAAATCACTATCTCAAAGCAAAATCTTTCTCACTGCATCAACATCACACACAAGTATATCCTTTATCAGCTCATTTCGCAAATCGCCAGATCTGCACATTTTTGCTTTATGTCTCAAGTCAGTAATATATGCTGCTATAGTTTCACCAGGCTTTTGATTTCTTGTGTAAAACATGTACCTTTCCATTGTAGTATTCATCTGAGGGTTACACATTTCTCTAAAATTACATTTTAAGCACTCAGAGTCTTCCCGCGTTTCAGCCTGTATCACAATGTGGCAGTTTCCCCCTCCCCTGCATACATGGAAGGTGGATACATAAATGAACGTTCCCTCTCAATGGCGTCTGAGCCTACTAAATTAAGAAGTATGAAGGCTTTTATACATGTGTCTTTATCTGAAAAAGCAGCCTGTATGAAAATATCATATTCTTGTTCAAACACTCTCCAATTCTCAACAATATTGTTATCAAACACCAGTGGTTCAGGTCCGTGAAATCCCTCTGCCATGACAACAAAATATGTTTAAATATAAGCATAGACCAGATGCTTGTAATTATGTTCAAACGCACAACAATCACTTTGAAAAGATTTCCATTTTGACACTGCAAACACTGCAAACATTCCAGAAACTTTGGACACTTCAAATAGCTTTAATTAATGCGAAAAAGTAGTACATTGTGAAGAAATGTGGTTGTTTTAGCCTTTTCATACATTTTAACACTTTGGAAATTATTTCAAACATTTTTGTACTTATTTCAAATACTTTTATCAGTATGTTGCAGTTTCAGACATTTCATTTATCTCAGTAATTATCTGGAACATTTTGAATGCTTCACCACTTATTCAGCGACTGAAAAATCATTTAAACAAATCTAAGTACCTTTGAATAACCGCTGACCTGTTTGCAAGTTCACTCCGATATATTCCTCCACTTTTAACTGCATGCCTCGTGGCTTGTGTGTTGCTTCAGCTTTGGATCCCATTCTGGTACCATGTCGCTTGTCTCATGCATTCAAAAGAGACAATAAAGCAATGTATGGGTTCAGGATATTTATTGTTCATAAACATCTCAGAAACTGTACTTAGAACTTGTATTTAAGCTGATTCACTCATTACTTCAAACACACTTGAATGTGCATCTCCATTAATGACTGCATTCACTCTGGCAGACTGTACAAAATAGTACTGTTTTTGCACGTGCTCAGTACTTATATGCACATGTTATGTAGCTACAGTGGCTGAATAGGAACAATACACTCAATGATCTACACCCTGCATTTTTATCTTAGTGTTGCATAGTTTGAAAAAGTTATTGGATGTCTGACAAAGTTTTCAATTAAATACTCATGCTTCTGTAAAATCTAAATTCTAATTAGTCTAACCAAGTTATTGTTCCTTGGGGAATTACATGCAAATTCTAAGTTTCTAATACTGAATTCACATCTTCCATACCACATATTCTCATAAATTTTTCAGAAATATACACTGTTTTGTTATAGTTTGCCTTCTAGGTCTCCTTAATACAGCTACACTATTGCAAATGAAGTTGCATTCCTCACCCATAAATAATATTCCCTACTAAAAGCTGATTATTTCCCCCCAAATTTAAGTTTTTGCTGATTATTGACTATCCAGTTGTGGCTGCATTCAAAGTCTGCCAATAGCTTGTTTATGACTGAACGCATTCTGTAGGGAAAGAGAGGTACAACTAACTGCATGCCATTAGCATAACAGCACTATTGTAAACCCTTCTCAAGAAAATGAGTCGCAAACAAGGCAGATACATGGCAAATAACAGTGAACCAGAAATTGTAGCCTGTGTTAAGCACCTGAAAAACCTATGGCCTCCATGGTGGTTGTGGTGGGTGATAACTTGTTGCTGGGGAGGATCCTGAGGAAAACAACAGTAGCATCTGGCTGTGAAGAATGAAATGCAAGGCTGCCTATAGTTAGTGCAGGTTGATTCTGACATCATTTTCTATTTTTTCCCTGCTCAGAGCAACACAACAGGGAACAGAGCAGATGTCAGTAAAGCTGAATCTTTCAGGTCCATTTGTACTGACTGACTGCAGCATTTTTGGACATTATTTTTTCTTTTTTTTCTGCTTCTTAGGTATCAAGAGTAAACAGAGGTTTTTAAATATTTTAGGTCTGCTTCTTGCAAAAATGGGACCTGACTGGTTGCAGCATTCTTATTCAAATTTTTGCCCTGTCCAACTTAAAAGTTTTGATTTTTTTGGTAAAGCAGTGAGGATTACAATTGGCAAGTAATACCAGACATTAGAGTTTGATGCTTCTTATGTTCAAGAAATGCATATTGATGTAAAATCCAATGGCTCTAATTGATGGGTACAGAGGTCATTGTGAATAAATGTGACTCGGTTCTGCTTTTGTTTGATCACTGTTGTACAAAGGCCACTGTGATTAAATGTGACTTAACCCTACTTTTGTTTAATTATTGTTAAACAACAATCACTTATCTGGCGTGCCAGCATTAGATGATAAAATCAGCAAGCAAATGAGAGTAGTATTGCTGAAATTGAATCATCCTCAAGTTCTGGTGAGTACCTTTATGAGATGGACCCTGTCTTTACAAAATCTCAACAAGACAACACTGATATATAGACTGCATTTTATATAACATATATCATGGACAGAAGTAGGTTAAAATTTTAAAAAGACAGCTGGGTACACAAATCCCAAGATAAAAAGTGCCCAATCCTGGTAGGCACACTGGTGCCAGGATGGAAAAAAGACAGTGTAGAATCCTCAAGACACGGAAACATTGAAACATTCCTACAACGAGGGTCACGTCACGCTCAGGGGGAGGATGGCCTTCCTGTTGTAGAAGGAAATAGCAGACCACAAAAAAACACAAAAACTGACATGCCATAAAGATGATAAGAGTGGACTATTGAGAATAAGAACGAAATTATGTATTGTTATCATGCAAAAAGTCCAGAATTTCCAGATAGACATTCAAAAAGATTAAGAGAGAAATTATAGGAAAGGAAAATTCTTGCACAAGAAAAATTGTCAAAAGCTTCAAATGCAAAATGCAAATTTGTGTTCATTAATACAACAGATTCACAAAAAACATTAGAAACATGGACATGGAAAAGAAAGAGAGATCTGCTATGGTGTTTTATATATATGCAAATGAGAAAGCCAAACTAATCAATACAAAAAAACAGCTCCAAAGATATTTGAAGAGAAATACAGGAAAAGGCACCCAGATATAGAAACTTTCACATACAAAAAATAAAATCACAAAGGGGAACATAGAACAGAAGATTAACTAAGCAGGAGTTAAATAGAAGCTGAAGTTATGGGATGCAAAGTATATAAAGTGAAACATTTAGTATAGAAAGTTTAACAGGTCATGTCACAGCATGATGGAACAATGCATCCCCAAAAATAAGGAGAAACAGGTACAGCGAGAGACATCTGAAGAAGAAATATGGACATGGAAAAGAAACAGATTTAATATGGTACAATATTTATTCAAAGGAGAAAGCAAAACTCCTGAATATCAAAAGAGTAGCACCAAAGATATTTAAAGAGAAATACAGGCAAAGGCGTCTGGATATGAAACATTTTACAATAAAAAAATAGGAAAACAAAGGGAAAAAATAGAAAAGAGGATTAGTAATGAAGAAGTTAAAGAAATCGAAACTGAAGTTATGGAGTACCTGTGAAGTGAAAGATTTAGAGTAAAAAATCCAATTCTGATAACACCACAGCATGATAGAACAGTGAGTCTCCAAATTAAGGAAAAACAGGTGGAATGGGAAGCATCTGATCAGTTACCACATGAAGATACTCTGGAGCATACAGCAGAAAAACAGTACAAAAGTTCAGTTTGAGTTGCACACTGAAGGAAGGAACAGGAAACAGTGAAAACTCTGATGCAGTCAATGTTATGGAGTGATAGACCAGTGAGTTCCCATACGAAAGAGCAATGGATGATGCATTATACTGCTGAAGAGAATATATCTCAAGAAGATGTTCTGGAACTTTCTGTAGAATGCCCACAGGAAACAGAGAATAAAGAATATGCCTTTAGTTTAGATGGAAATGATGCAAGGGGAGAGTTGCTTGATTTAATACAGATGGATAGACATACTAAGATCAATGAAAGAAATAAAATACTGAAACTCAATAATACCCAAAATGTTAGAAGTCTGATAAAACAAATGAATACAGTAATCAGGACTATTAACAGAAGTTCAGGTTACATTACAGAAATAAATAGGATATGGTACTGTGCAGTGAAATTAATAACAGATAAAGTCTTACCACAAAAATAATACAGGACAATAAGGGAAAGAATGGGAAGAAACCAGCTGCCATCATGTAAGTATCGAATACAGAAAACTATAAAGCAATTAAGACAAGAAGTGTCACTGTTAGAAGAGTACAGAAGAGGGAATATGGTAATGTGATAAAAGCAACCACAGTATTAGAACAGACCAGGAACTATTATAAACTATTGTAAATAATGAACTAAAGATATCAGCATAGGCAGAAAACTGTGGCGAGACTGTGTAAACATTACAGTATTAAAGTAGCTGAGAAGCAGTGGAACCATGAGGCAGAAGGTATTATAGAGAATGAAACTTCATATCACATGGGATCACCAATTACCAACAGTTCAAAAAATAGAGGCAAGAAAACCAGATACAGTAATCCATAAAAAGAAGACAAAAGTAGCATAGATCATTGAAATTGCTACACCCAGTGATTACAGTGTCTTATATAGAGAGCCACAAAGTCATAAAATACTAGGATTTGTAGGCAGAAATGAGAGTGATGTGGAAGAACGACACCCGGACAGTTCCAATAGTAGTAGGAGCAATGGGTCTCATAAAAAAGAATACAGTCCTATTTAGGTATACTACCGATACATTTAACTTCATATGAATTGCAGAAGGAATATTTCTGGGCATGTTGCAAGTGCTGTGAAGAACACTTTTGGCTAACATGAAAGACTGAAACAATACTAATTTCACAAGCTTTAATCATGCTTTGACTTAGGAATGGGATCCATTCCCATCATGGTATTAGAAACCCAAAAGACATGGAAATAGCCCTTCATATTGTATTTGTTAGAATTAGTGTAAAACTAGTACTTCTATGCTTAGGCTTGTGTGGAAGTATTTGCAGTGTAGTTAAGAGTAACAAATTGGCCATAATTTCTTTCACTTACCGTCATAAAAATCAGCCTTGCACACGATAGATGGCTATCTTTGGTGGCTTGGCAGAAACAGTGTGTGTGTTAAACATGGCACAGTGGTGCAGTGAGTAGACTTGCCATTTCACAGTACTTTGCTCTGTTTGAATTCTTGTCTGTGTTTTTTTCGTTGCAGAGCCTGCATGCCCTCCCGATCAGTGTATGGGTTTAACCATGTGGTCTGGCTTCCTCCATCACCTCAGACACACACCATAGGTGAATTGACCTTCCCTCAGTTAGCTTGAAACTGAACATGCACTGTGTGCGTGCGTTCATGTGCAAGTGCGTGTGTGTTTGTGCATCTTGTGACAGACATTGCTTGTCATGTGCCATGCCAATGTTTGGGTGTCTGTGTTTGTGTAAAGATATCACTAATTATCAGTGGAGCCATAAAATATTGCTGGGCACATAACTATCTTTCTTGGATAGCAGTAAAAGAAATGCAGTTAACACATCATCTTTCATAAATAAGGCATAAAATGCCTCACAGAACATCCAAACCCTTAGAGCTTATAAGGACCTGACAGCCCTTAAACTGTAGACAGTATAAATGGATTTTGACATAGACCTACTGGTGGCATCTTCTCTCAACTCCACCTGTTCTAAAACCAGCTTACAAAAAAGTTTGCACAGAAGGTTGCTGTAGCTTGTGTGGGGGTTGTGGATAGTGTGGTCATTATTTCTTTAATTATCCACACAACCAAACCTCAGAAGTGTGCACAGAAGGTTGCCATAGCTTCTTTGGGGGCTAGGAATAGTGTGGTCATTATTTCTTTAACTTTACTCACAAAGCTTAGAGGTGTGTACAGACAGTCACTATAGTTTATGTTAGGGCTGAGGACAGTGTAATCATTATTTCTTTAACTGTTCTTGCAAACCTCAGAGGTGAGCACAGAATGTCACAATAGCTTATATAGAGGCGGTATACTCTTTAGGAGTAGCAAATTAGAATATATTACTCTGATCAATATTTTTCACTTTCTTCACATTCAAACATCAGACACATACAGAAGTATCTGTTTTTTGGGGGTAGAGGTAGGCATAAGGAGGAGTATGTTTATATAAGTCTAACAATAACAAAATAAATTGTGCTAATGTGCTCTATTTGTTCTTTCATTTTTGTACCAACTTGACACCGGAGAAATATAAAGAACTTTTTTAGGTGTAGGGGTGAAGAGGCATGTAGTGTATATGTATGACAGCAGCCACTTGAAATATGTGATTGTATCTATTTGTGTCTTCACTTTCATCCCAGTCTAACACCTCAGGGATAGTATCCATCGGACTTTGGTAGGGGTAGTAGGTAAGCACTGTTCCCAGACAATATCTTTCTTTGGTGAGGGTATGATGTAGGCACTATTCTCAGACAGGATTTATGTATATTTGCAAACATTTGCCTTTTCATTTTATTGTGAGCTATTATTTTGTCACCTATGAACATTTAGTCTTAGACACAACTTTTTTTCTTACTCGAAAGCAAAAGTCTGAATTTCTTTCCTTACTCATGTTTTTTTTTTCAGGTTATCACTGGATCAAAATTTATAAAAAAATTCTGAAATGCATCTCAGTTATTTCCTGTAGGGGCCAGACCCCCAGATCCCCTGGATTAACTCAGTTATTTGCTATACAGTTATTAGTGTACTGTCTTGGCCGTTTAGGGTGGGTTGAAAAAATGAAGAAAAAGTAAAGTCAAAGAAGAGTTTCTTTCCCTAGTTTTGATTTTTGTTCAGTCCATAATTGGATGAAAAGATTATTAAAAATGGTCCAAAAAGCCCCTCAGAGCATTTAGAAAAATTAGTTTCAGAAAGAAGTTGAGGAATAAGCAAAATGATAAAAAGGAAATAAAGTTATCTGATTGATGTGGGTAACCAGGGTGGGCACTTTAAGATATGGGGGGCAGTAGGCAATAGAGGTGGCATGGAACCCTTTAGCAAGGTCACCAATTCATCTGAGACCAGCCCTGTATATAGTTGAAGTGTAACACCTCTGCAACTAAATTCCAGTCTCTGTGAATGTTCTTCTGTGGGATGAGCCATCTTGGTATAGTACACAGGCCTGTTTTAATGTAAGAGCATTCTAACAACAATTTAGTCTGTGCATGCCACTCCCAAAGCTTTATAGCTTGAGTTAAAAGGTTGCTTAAAGGGGATGGAAGCAACAGGATGATACTTAGATGGAAATTATTAGGGGCTCCCAACTTGACATTTGCTAGGTGCCCTCAAAATACTAGCACCATCCCTGCCTAAAACAGACTCCTATGGCACCTAAGGCCAACCTAACACGGCAATATTCCAGTCCACAAATAGTAATCTACATTATGGAAATAAGAACAAAAAAATCATTATAATCATGACTAGTAAATGAAGATAATTTACAAGACAGTGAACTCTCTGTAGGATTACACAATGTTCCTATAAGTGTACCTTGACTAGCACTCAACTTGACTGAGACAAGCTTTGTGGCAATGTATGGAATGGATAGATTGCTTTCTTCTTCTTCTTAGTATTATTTTGATACAAGCATCCAGGGAACAAGACAGGCATTGCTGCTAAACCCATTCACCACCTAGACTATCACTGCTGATCAGTTTGCTACCATAGAGATTTCCCAGGACAAATAAAAATATTTCCTCCAAGAGAACTCCTGCCAGTTCATAGGTGTGTACTAGGCTAATGACGCAAGGGCCTTTTTAATCCTAGCCATGCATCCCAAATATCTGACAGGTTCTGGTAACCTTGATAAGTGTGCGCAGGGGCTTGAAAGATGAAACATTTACAAACATGGGCCTGGGAGATGAACAACTTTCAGGTCTCCTGTGTCCATTAGAGACATAGGTGCCAAACCAGGGATGAATTTCTTGTTCCCCATCCAATTGTCCAAGTTACACTTGAATTGTGTTAAGGAGGAACTCTGCTTCACATGGATGGGAAGCCTGTTCCAGAGAAGGAGTAGTCTCTGGGCTACATACCTGTCTACCCAACAGGTCCTATTTATATCACAGGCAAGGTTTAAGTCTTTAGAATGGGTAATTCTGGTGCTGTTTATTGTGCGGATATGCAGGAGGTCCATCAGGGTGAGGTCTGACAATCCCTTGTCTGCCAGGCATAGATATCCCCTCAACAGCCTGTAGGATACAGAATACAGGGATTGGGCTTTTGAGGCAGTCTTTCCTAGGACATGTCACTTATGCCCTGTATTTGTCTAATGAAGAACTTCTGTGGATGTCCCCAAGTCCCTGAATACAGGGTCATCTGTTAGGGGTATGTTGTCAATATGATACTTACTAAGGGTGGATGACTTCCCAAAGTATACTTTTATGCACTTCTTGGCATTTTGTTTTAGTCCATGTTTCTGATAGAAGTTATTTGTCTGTAAAGTGAAAAATTATCATCCAGCAGAAGCTTGTCCTCAAGAAGACTTGTGTAGTAGTGTGAGAGCTCTAACCTTTGTCGTGCTTTTTTCAGTCCGCAGAGTTCAAAACTGTACCATGTTTCACATGGTAAAAAAATGGATAGGACATATATGATTTGGATCAAGGAAATCAAGAGAAGTACTCAAGACTGTTATAAGCATCAACAGTCTAATCTAGACTTTTAGTACTAATGTAATGTACTCTCAGTTAGACTATTAACACTGATCCTCTAATACCTAGGGAGAACATGGACCAATAAGTTTGGGGTAATCATATTAAGGTTCCTGCACATCACCAGACTCCAATCAAGGGATTCCATCTGGAGCAAATCAGCCACAAAGTGAACCAGGCTGTGATCCAGTCATGTGACTGATTCCACTTCCAAGTCACTGATCATAACACCCAAGAGGAAAAGCAAATCCAATATATGTCATTCACTACTGGTAGTAGAAGTAAAAACCTGAGCAAATCCAACTCCCTACATAGTATGAATAAATTATTTTGCAAGAGCCACGTATTTCTTATTGAGCCTAATGTTAAAGTCACACAGAATTAACCACATGGATGAGACAAGGAAACCCATGAACTCCTGAAGGAAGATTCTTGAACTACTAGGTAGATGGTATATGAGGAAGTGCTGACAGTTTTCTTGTGCACTGATATCATATTTAAATTAGTTGGTAGCTCTGTAACTTTTTTGTGTGTAATCTTTTTGTGTCCTTGGTGCCTGATAACCTGCTAGCCATCTAGCTGCTGTTGATATCAACCATTCGTTTTCCATCACTGGGTCAAGAGCTGCTCAGATGTGGCTGCCATCCAGGAAATCATGAGAAGTATTTCCATTTTCTGGCTTACCTCTTTCCCCAGCAGCTGATGTGACTGTGATACTGCTGCACTTGCCCAGTAATGAAGGAGCCTCAATCCTCACCACTGGCAACAGCTAGGGGACATACACACTGGGAGGATGACAAGTACACACACAGTAAAGTACAATTTCCCTTAAGAGCACACAGAGATCACAGTCAGTCTGGGGCTGGTTTCTGCCTCTTTCTCCAGATCCCCAATAAGACTCCCCACTGGCACAGCTATAGGGTTAAGATCTCAGCTGAAGAGCTAAGCCAAGACCTCCAGCACCCTCTCTGTCCAACCAGTGCTTTGTGTCCCTGCCAAAGTAGCTGACACACACACACTTTGAGATTTGGTTTATATACAAACACGCACACGCATACACAAACACACACACACACACACACACACACACACACACACACACACACACACACACACACACACACGGGGAAGGCTGGCACAGGTTTACTAGCTATGCCCTCTTCTGCTCCGACTATAAGGTACAAAGTCCAAAGTAAATAAACCAAGAAAAAAAAACTTGCCCGGCAACAACAGGACCCGGAATAACCACTTAGAATGATTTAAAATAAATTAAACTTTTATTAAACAAAAATAATACCAAGCGCTTTCGCTCTGTTATTACCGAGCTTTTTCAAGGTGACAAAACATCTGATGCTCAAATTAGAGCAGTTAAATACATTTGAACATGTCACATGACCGTCCTTAATTGATTTAATTTAAAAATTTTTTTAAAGTTCTTTTAACAACTCTTTTAAAGAGCATCAGCTCAAATCAATTAAACAAAAGACAATCCGACAAGTCTTGTGCAAATAGCAAATATATGTTACTAAAAATCATCTTAATGAAATCGGTCTCAAAAAGTCTAATCAAAACAACCGGGAAATCAAAATGCACATAAAACTAAATATACAGGTCAAGCTAAAAATATTTAAAAATATGTGAATATTTAAAAATATGTATATAAAAATGTATATAAATAAATAAATATATAATATTCCCATGTAATCATTGTTTAAACTACATCTGTGTTTTATACCAAAACACAGAGTTGTGTTGACCTCTGTTGTTAGGTAAACCCTAATTGCATACATCCATTACTGTAACAGAATAGTAATAAAATAAAAGAAAAGTGTAATTCATTCTGATCGAAAAGAGTATATCATAAACACTTTTGGTAGATGTTATAAATGGGCCTTCCTCAACTTCAAAACACTGTTGATGTTATTGTTCTCATTCAAACCGGGAAACTTCCCTGCATCTAACCTGAGCTGCCAATATAGCTCACGGTACTCCAGTCTGGTTTCCCAGCTACCTCCCCTAATATCTGGAACAACCTGTTCTAAAACCATAAATTTAATTTGCAGGTTCTTACATGTCTGGGAGTGTTTATAGAAAGCATTACTTTCTTTAGCCTTAGAGATGTTGTTAAAATGCTCGTAAACCCTTTTTCTTAAATGTCTTTCGGTTTTACCGACATAGAAACTGTTACAGGTTAAACATAACCCTAGATAAACTACCCCTTTAGTTCCACAGTTGTAGTATTTCATTGAGCTGAATTTAAATTTCCTAGACGGGATATACACCGTATCTTGGTTAAGCATTGCACAGCATTGCTTACAACTCCCACACTGGTGGGTACCAAGCTTAGTTCTCATTATGTTTAGCCTTAAATCATTTTTCTTCTCAAATAGTTCCTTCAAATTAATGTCCCTTCTCCTAACAAAGTGTGGAAAGGTTGGAACGAACTTTTTTAACTCATCATGCAGGGTGAGGATAGGCCAATGCTTAAAAATAATTTGTTCAATCTTCTCAGAGTTAACAGAAAATGTGTGAATAAAACTGCTCTTACCATCAAATTTGTTCGCTTGATTCCCTTGTTCTGAACCACTGAGTCCTGTACCTAACAGAGGGGGATAAGAGGTTTCCCCTGCTTAAGGTGACCTCTTGAATCATACAATCTATTAAAGTAGATGGATAACCTGTCTCTATAAAAAGTCGTAAAAGTACCTTAGATGGTTTTAAGGATGAAGTTAAAACTCTTAAATGACTTTTTATACAGAAAGGTTATCCATCTACTTTAATAGATTGTATGATTCAAGAGGTCACCTTAAGCAGGGGAAACCTCTTATCCCCCTCTGTTAGGTACAGGACTCTGTGGTTCAGAACACGGGAATCAAGCGAACAAATTTGATGGTAAGAGCAGTTTTATTCACACATTTTCTGTTAACTCTGAGAAGATTGAACAAATTATTTTTAAGCATTGGCCTATCCTCACCCTGCATGATGAGTTAAAAAAGTTCGTTCCAACCTTTCCACACTTTGTTAGGAGAAGGGACATTAATTTGAAGGAACTGTTTGAGAAGAAAAGTGATTTAAGGCTAAACATAATGAGAACTAAGCTTGGTACCCACCAGTGTGGGAGTTGTAAGCAATGCTGTGCAATGCTTAACCAAGATACGGTGTATATCTCCTCTAGGAAATTTAAATTCAGCTCAATGAAATACTATAACTGTGGAACTAAAGGGGTAGTTTACTTAGGGTTATGTTTAACCTGTAACAGTTTTTATGTCAGTAAAACCGAAAGACATTTAAGAAAAAGGGTTTATGAGCATTTTAACGACATCTCTAAAGCTAAAGAAAGTAATGCTTTCTATAAACACTCCCAGGCATGTAAGAACCTGCAAATTAAATGTATGGTTTTAGAACAGGTTGTTCCGGATATTAGGTGAGGTAGCTGGGAAACCAGACTGGAGTACCGTGAGCTATAGTGGCAGCTCAGGTTGGATGCAGGGAAGTTTCCCGGTTTGAATGAGAACATTAACATCAACAGTGTTTTGAAGTTGAGGAAGGCCCATTTATAACATCTACCAAAAGTGTTTATGATATACCCTTTTCGATCAGAATTAATTATACTTTTCTTTTATTTTATTACTATTCTGTTACAGTAATGGATGGATGTAATTAGGGTTTACCTAACAACAGAGGTCAACACAACTCTGTTTTGGTATAAAACACGGATGTAATTTAAACAATGATTACATAGGAATATTATATATTTATTTATTTATATACATTTTATATACATATTTTTAAATATTCACATACTTTTAAATATTTTTAGCTTGACCTGTATATTTAGTTTTATGTGCATTTTGATTTCCCAGTTGTTTTGATTAGACTTTTTGAGACAGATTTCATTAAGATGATTTTTAGTAACATACATTTGCCATTTGCACAAGACTTGTCGGATTGTCTTTTGTTTAATTGATTTGAGCTGATGCTCTTTAGAAGAGTTTTTAAAAGAACTTTAAAAAAAAATTAAATCAATTAAGGATGGTCATGTGACATGTTCAAATGTATTTAACTGCTCTAATTTGAGCATCAAATGTTTTGTCACCTTGAAAAAGCTCGGTAATAACAGAGCAAAAGCGCTTGGTATTATTGTTGTTTAATAAAAGTTTAATTTATTTTAAATCATTCTAAGTGGTTATTGTTGCCGGGCAAGTTTTTTTTCAGACTTTAAGGTAGTTTCCACTGCCACTAACCCCCTAGTTATCAGCTGCTGTAAGGCTCTTACAAAGGGTGTCCAATTCTACTGTGTAATGTTACTATTATCCAAATGGTAGTCTGAACAAGACTTGCAAGGCTGTTTAGGAGTGGCCTGTATAGTGTCATCAAATACATATGCAAGTACTCTAACAGCTTAAATATGTCTCACAAATATCAGCCACAAAGATAGGTTTAAATATATTTAATAATAAATAATAAAAGAACAAGACAATACTTAATCACTCAACACAGTAACTTCAGAGTTCAAAAATCACAGGAAATATTTTAAAACAACATTGCAGGACAGTCTCAAATAAATACAGAAAACATCTAAACTAATATTTACAATATTCCTATCTATATCTAAGAGAGATACTATGCCCTAAATGTTACTTACAGCATGTCAAGTGCAGATGATGATGATGAGTGGATGTCCTTGCTATGTCCAAGACAAAATACAAAATATAGTCTCTCTCTCTCTCAGAGAGTTCTTAAATCAATATCAAATATTACTGCTGGGTTAGCTTGGATGACATCACTTTGTCACCTGACTTCAGCTCCCAGACGAAAACATAATTTAACATCTCTGTGTTAAAAATCCATATATCAGAACTGTGCAGCTGCTAGGAAATCATAAAGCAGTAAAACACGTTTTACATTTTAAAGCTAGTAATTACTTCTCTTTCAAAACAATACAAAAACTTCTAGCTCTAGACATTGTGTCTGCTACACTGAAACTGAGAGAGAACTTTTATAGTACAATCATAAAGTAATCTAATTTCATCTTATTTTCCTGTTCTAAGTCAGCAGGGTATGCTGTGGTTAAATTTTAGCTCAGTACATAACATACAGTTCTGTATAAATCATGTCAATATTCACAAATGACACAGAATTATTTACAAAATTCCAGATAGCTGGGCTGGCAATATTTCCCTATATCACATTTCTTCCACCTCTCTGCGGTGGTGGTGCTGCAGTAGCGTTGTCGCCTCACAGAAAGACATTGTCCTGTTCGATTCTCAGCTAGAGCGTCCTCTGTGTGGAGACATGCGTGAATGGGCGTACCTTCGTTGAAGGTTGTGTGTCAGGGCCGGCAACTTGGCACGTAAAAATCAACTGCCAATTATTAGCGGACTGGAGTTCCGCTGTGGCAACCCCAAACTGGGAAAAGCCGAAAGACGCAACAACAACATTTCTTCCACCTCCGAAAACTCAAGCTATTTGTTTTCAAGTGACCCTTGAGAAATGTTGCTTGAGAGGGTTGAGGCTATATGGGAATACATTACCCCATTCCCTGTCTTGAGAACCCATCTGCATTGGCATTGCTAACCCCACTGTGGTGCTGCAGTGTCATATCATATACTTGCAACCCTAGGCTCCACCTTAGTAACTTGGCATTTTGCTGGCTGGCTTGATGTAGCCATGTTAAGGGATTGTGGTCTGCAGCTACAGTGAATCTTCTTCCATACAGATAAGGCTGAAGTTTCTGCAGTGCCCACACTATGGCTATGCATTTATTTTCTACAGATGCATAACATTCCTCCCTGGGTTGGAGCCTACAACTGAGATATGTCACTGGGTGCTTTTCTCCCTCTGAGGACACCTGGCTATGTACAGCCCCCACCCCATAGCTTGAAGCATCCACCTGCACAGCAAATGATTTGCTTTAATGTTGACTTGCTAACACAGGGGGTCCTCCCAAAGCTCCTTTAAGCTTCTAGAATGCCTGTTGACATGCTGGGGTCCATACTACCTTATATGTCCTATTTTTCCTTGCCAGGTCTGTGAGAGGAGCAGCTGTGGTACTATAATTGGGGACAAACTTTCTGTAGTACCCTGCTGTCCCTAAGAATGCCCTCACCTGCCTTTTGGTAACAGGGGCAGGCCAAGCCCGAATGGCTTCCACTTTGGCAGGTTCTGGCCTGATCTTACCACTCCCCACGATATGTCCCATGTAAGAGACCTCTGCCATACCAACCTGACATTTGCTGGGCTTAATGGTCAACCTTGCCCTCTATAGTCTGAATAGCACCTCCCTGACATGCTCAAGGTGCTCTTGACAAGAATGGCTGTAGATGGCAATATCATCTAGGTAAGTAAAGGCATAATCTCCTGCTCCTGCTAGGATACAATCTACCAGCCTCTGGAAAGTTGCTGGGGCATTTTCCATCCCAAAGGGCATCTTTGTGAACTCATACAAGCCAAAAGGAGTCACAAAGGTTGACCTTTCACTAGCAATGGGAGTCAAGGGCACCTGCCTGTAACCCTTGGTAAGATCAGTAGTAGTAAGGTACTTAGCACCATCCAACTGCTCTAGGGTTTCATCTTTCCTAGGCATGTGGTAAGCCTCTGACTCTGTGTGACTAATTTCCTGTAGTACACACACAACCTGGTGTTGCCATACTTCTTTGGTACCACCACCACTGGGGAGGCCCAGGGACTGCTGGACTCCTGAATTACCACTAGTTACAACATTTCCTGTATCTCCTCTCTCAGAGTCTGTTTGACTCTCTCATGCACCCTATAAGGGGCCTGCTTAATAGGCATTTGGGGTCCTGTATCCACATGGTACTGCACTATGTGGGTGCACCCTGGTTTTCCAGTGAACATGCCCCCAAACACCTCTAACCCTGCTTGAATTTCTCGAACCTAGGTAGGGGATAACTGCTGGGACATTGCTACCCCTTCCACTGAAGTGATAGTCCAAGCCTCACTGAGGAGATCAAGTCACCGGATCCCCCTCTTACTCCTCCTGCTATCCACTGCAGATGCTCAGCACAAGGGCCTTCCTATCATGGTAAGGTTTCATCATGTTAAAATGGTACAATTTGTACCCCTACCTCATGCCTAGCAGTTATACCATGTAGTTAGCATCACTGACCTTCCTTACTACCTACAGCTTGTTATGTCTGACAGGAATGGGAACCATTACCTGCTGCCCTACAGCATACTCTCTAGCTTGAGCATTCCCATCTTACAAGACCTTTTTTTTCTGTTGGGCTTCCGCCAGGTTCCCCTGGACCAAGGCCATGAGTTCCTTGAGCCTTGTCCTAAGGTTTAGGACATATGCACAACAGACTCCTTGTGAGATTCACACTCACCCTCCCACTCTTCTGAAATCAAATATAGAGGTCCCCTCACCCTATGCCCATACAACAACTCAAAGGGTGAAAAACCTGTGGATTCCTGGGGCATCTCCTTGTAAGAAAACAACAGATGGGGCAAATATTTGTCCCACTCCCTTTTAAACTGGTATGCAAATGCCCATAGCATGGACTTGAGTGTAGAGTTCAACTGCTCAACAAGACCATTAGTCTGAAGATGGTAGGGGTGGTCTTTAGGTGCTTCACCCCACAGTGCTTCCACAGACAAGCCAGCAGGCCTGACATGAAATTGGTACCTCTGTCAGTCAGTATTTCTTTTGGGAAACCTACCCTGCTGAAAATCTCTAACAAAGCATTTGCCACCTTTTCTGCCTCAATGGAGGACAGAGCCACCGTCTCAGGGTATCTGGTAGTATAATCTACTACCACTAGGATATACTTTTTCCCTGTAGAACTTGCGGTACTCAGAGGCCCCACAATATCCATACATACCCTCTCAAATGGCTCCGCAATCACAGGCAAAGGTATCAAAGGAGCTTTCACCTTGTTTCCTGCCTTGCCTTTAGAATATATGCAAAGGATCCTTATGAACATCAGGTGTATGAGCTTGTCATAACAAGGCCAAAATATGCATATCCACAGCTAGTGTGGTTTGGCTTTATTGGCCTGAAATTGTCTATTAAAATGACAAAACAAGTCATGGGCATTCAGAATTGCCAATTAGGTGAAACACCTGATGTTCATAAGGATCATGTGCATATATCCCATGTGCCTCTGATACAAGAGGTTTGGGAGGTCACTCAGTGGAAGTTCTAGCTTTGCTGGAATTTTCAATATTATAATGTAAGCAATCAGTATCAGACAATTTAGAGTAAGAGAGTCATGAACCATACCCAGAGCCCTTGGTCAACATTATACTGTTTACATACCCTGTCAAACATATGAATGAAACTATCAACATTATCCCCCTCAATAAATTGTGGAAGAAAGTTACTGACCTTTCTTGCTTCTAGGGTTCAGTTACTCCCTTCCCCGTGATCTCCATGACTTTGGTGAAGGGTCAGCATCTCCTTTTCATGTTGCTTCTGCCTCTCCTTCTCCTCCACCTCTAGACATCATAGTTTCATATTTTCCTCAGCATCTAGACATCTTAATCTCTCTGCTGCTTCTATTTTCAAATGCTTGGCCTCCAGCTCAAGTCTCTTTAACTCTAGATAGATTTATAAGTCCTCTGTGGAAAGGTTGAGCTGTCTATTTTCAATGCAGCTGTGCCCAAAGCTACAATCATTTCTGCCTTAGTCAGGTTGGTATTTACCAGTCCTTTAGTCTGGCACATCTTAGCCAACTGGCTCTTTGTCAGCTTGCCATACTCCTCTGCTGACATGCTTGCCTGCTCTCCCTGACTAACTAAGCTAATAAAAAAAAAAATAAATAAAACAATTGTGATGTGAAACTCTGAATGTTCACTACATGGCTGATTAAGAGTACAAACACCTTCAGTGACCACTGTACACAGGATACAGGATTTTAATATCCACACCACTTCAAGCTAATTAATGTGTTTTGTGGCTATCCCACCACTGCCACCAATTAATATGTGATGTGGATATCCCACCATTGTCCAGCAGTTAAGATGTGATGCCCATGCATTGGCCCAGTAATCAAGGAGCCTCAGTCCTCACCACTGGCAACAGCTAGGGGATGTACACACTGGGAATATGACAAGTACACACACAGTAAAGTAGAATTTCCCTTAGCACAGATATCACAGTCAGTCTGGGGCTGGTTTCTCCCTCCTTCTCTAGATCCCCAATAAGACTCCCCAATGGTCTCAGCTATAAGGCTAGGATCTCTGCTGAGGGGCCAAGCCAGAACCTCCAGCACCCTCTCTGTCCATCCAGTGCTTTGTGTTCCTGACCAAGTAGCTGACACACACACACACTTTGAGATTTGGTTTATATACAAGCACACACACACACACACACACACACACACACACACATACACACACACACACACACACGGGAAGGCTTGCACAGGTTTACTAGCTATACCCCCTTTTGCCCAGATTATAAGGTAGTTTCTACTGCCAATAACCCCTACTTATCAGCTACTATAAGGCCCTTACAAAGGGTGTCCAATTCTACAGTGTGATATTACTATTATCCAAATGGTAGTCTGAACAAGACTTGCAAGGCTGTTTAGGAGTGGGATGTACAGTGTCACCAAATGCATATGAAAGTACACTAAGAGCTTAAATATGTCTCACAAATATCAGCCACAACGATAGGTTTAAATATATTTAATAATAAATAATAAAAGAACAAGACAATACTCAGTCAATCAACAGAGTAACTCCAGAGTTCAAAATCACAGGAAATATTTTAAAACAACATTGCAGGACAGTCTCAGATAAATACAGAAGACATCTAAGCTAATCTTTACTATATTCCTATCTATATCTAAGAGAGATACAATGCCCTAAATCTTACTTATAACAAGGTAAGTGCAGATAATGATGATGAGTGGATGTTCTTGCTAGGTCCACGACAAAATACAAAATGTACAGTCTCTCTCTGAGAGAGTTCTTAAATCAATATCAAATATTACTGCTGGGTTAGCTTGGATGACATCACTTTTTGTCACCTGACTTCAGTTCCCAGACTAAAACAGAAACTAAGAATTTAACATCTCTGTGTTAAAAATCCATATCTCTCAGAACTGTGCAGCTGCTAAGAAGTCATAAAGCAATAAAATCCTTTTTACATTTTAAACCTAGTAATCACTTCTCTTTCAAGACAATACAAAACTTTCTAACTCTACACCCTGTGTCTGCTGCACTGAAACAGAGAGAAGTTTTATAGCCCAATCATAAAGCAATCTAATTTCAAATTATTTTCTGTTCTAAGTCAGGAGGGCATGCTGTGGTTACATTTTAGCTCAGTACATAACTTACAGTTTTATATAAATCATATCAATATTCACAAATGACATAGAACTATTTACAAAATTCCAGATAGCTGGGCTGGCAATATTACCCTATATCACAGTGAGCACTTTCTGCAACTTCCCCTGTGGATATGTTTGCTCCCTGTAATGCCTCATGAAGGCGGTCACACAGACGTGACTTGACAGAGCCAAGCACACATCCCTGTTTTCTGATGCTGTATGTTATGAATCTATATCTCCAGTAGATGCCAGCATTGCAATTTACAGATCACTTCCTTCCTACCAGAATGTATAAACTAATGTCAGTTACTCACTTCCACTTTTCCCTGTCCTGCTCCTTCAGTGTTTGAGCTGCTAATTGTTCTTGAATCATCTGGATCATAATCAGTGCTTCATCCCTCTCTATCAAGGAGCTAGGCCACCCCTAACCTTTTTCAGCTCTATGGGTAAATGATGGCAACTGCACCATCAGTCTGATCTTTCATGGGATACTGTACAATGGAAACTCCAAGGTACAGTATCACTGCAAAAGTTGAACCAAAGCTGATGTCAAACCAGGGATCTCCCACCTGTTCTTATTCTCCTAAAAAGAAACAAGGAAAGGTATTTGGTAAGCCCTTTATATTTCAGAAAAATTCTACCTGCTAGTCATTACAGATGACTGCTATCTGGTATGCACATATACTGGGGAAATAATTAGCATCATCTAACCTTTTAAGCATTTTTGTGACATAAGGAATAAGCAAATAAGCAGTGTTGCCACATTATGCTGAGTTTCATTAGTAATTTTGAAACTTTTAAGATGTATAGCTTTGTATAGGGAGGTAATATTTTAGAAGGGGAAATATAAAAATGTATGTGTATGAAAAGTGTTGCCAACTTCTTGCTTTCTGTGTTAGTCATTCTGTGTTAGGATTATATTCATTGTTAATTTTCTTCATTTAGATGGGTGGATTAATTGATAGCTTGAAACAGAGGCTGAAATATCTGATCCGTAAATTGTAACATAATATTAATAATAATAATAATAAAATAATTATATAAGCTGAGGCACGAGTTGTTGAAAATAAAACTCCATTGCTATTTTTGTTATTTTGTTCACTACTGTAGGCTGTGAAAACATGAACAATAGAGCACTGTTAACATCGGTCTAGAGTGCCCTTTCTGCTGTGACTCCAAACTGTCTTGGATCTGCAGCATCACCCACTGCCACTGAAATATTCTAAAATCCTTTTCTGTCTCAAGGTCCAAAAGATGCAGGGACCTTCTTAAGAAAGTTGATATATATAAATTCATAACACTTGGATTCTATACATATATACTGAGGTATTTCACTTCCTGAACAAAATAAAAATTTCAAAATTATGTATAAAACAAAATATTTAAAAAGAGAATATTGATTAAGCCCACTGAAAATAAGAGTAGTAGCTGTTGTAATAATAATAATAATAATAATAATAATAATAATAATAATAATAATGATCATACAGTTAGCAAAAAATCCTAAAGAAGAAAAAGATTATAGAGGGATGGGAAATGCAAGGAATCACATAAGCAATCATATAAATGTATACTTAGTTAACAAAATTTCCATCAAATTAAGCCAACAAAAGAAAAGCTGTTAACAGCCCAAGTTGAAAAAGTGTAAGATGCAAATGCTGGCTTTGCAATAGAAAAGTGGAATCACTTACACATCTATGCTATGAAATATTTCTCTCTTCTAGCCTATATATATTGCAAGATGCCGTACTACTGGCAAAATTCATACACTGGAAAGACCCTAGATTTGGCAAAATATAGCTAGTACAGCTGCAAATAAACAACGGAGTGAAATGCAATGAACTGTATTCAATGAAGAAGAAACACTAAGCAAGTATAACTTGATACAAACTGTTTAGAACATATAAATAAAGATATCAGATAGGAAAAATGAAATAAAACTGAAAATAAGAAGATTGTACAGATAGTTTAGGTAATATATGAAGTAAATGGACTAACAAAATTACTAATTCTGGAGATTCTCATGAGTCCTATAGAAGAAACAGTTCTTGGTACATTGCTGGAGCCAAGGGGAGCATTCTTTAAAAATAATGGAGACTGAGGGCTGGTAGAGCTGATCTCATGAAAACGACTCTTCGCCTGATTCAGAAGCCAAGTCCATTTTCTTCAAGATATTAAAACCTTCTGACCATTTAAAAGACAAAGAAAGTTTCTCAAAAATTTAGCACAATCCAAAAATGATGTTGCATAGACTATCCCCTGTTGGGCCTTCTCTCAAACCATGCTTCCAGGTCTTCATTTCAGAGCACACTGTCCCTCTAGTAAGGATCTAAATTAATGAATTTGGCCTTCCAGGCTCCTTGCTTTTATACTAAAGTTCCTGTGACTGGTTAGTTGTTTGCAGAAACTACTGCAAGAATATTTCCAGAATTTGCCAAGCACTTAAAGAAACACACATGATACAAACTCATATAATTTATAAAAAGTTTTAAATAACAACAGTCCCCGGGTAGGAGAATATTCTTTTTCCCTGGGGATTGGGCAATCCCTTAAAAAACACTTGCCATTGGTTTAGTCTGCTCTAGGGTAATCCCCAGAGTATATACAGAACATGTCGACATTTGTGACTTCAACAGTATGGCTCCGATCTACTTGGTACTGGCTTACTGTCCATTCAAGCAAGTGCCCTGCACCCAGTATTAACATATTATGTGTGCACAGACTTCCAATATGGCTGCACATTGAGTAACAGCTTAATTCTAGCTCTCCCAATGTGAAAACAGAAACTCAGCAGAGAAGTCCAGTAGATTTGTATTCATGGGTGAATTTGAGTAATTGGCTAGTAAGTGTACTGCCTGCATGCCAGGAAAAAATAAATACAGAGGACCTGGAAAAATCGGATACAAAAAAGTGAGGAAGAAACACTGACTGGGGAAAGTTCTGCAGCTGTTCAGAAAATGTAATGCAACCTCCAGACATGAATTCCAGAGCCTACAGGAAGATGTAAAACAACTGCACACAGACCTGGTTAAAATAAATGAAACATTGATTAAGTATATCAATACAAACAACAAAAGGCTGAAAAAAATGGAAGAAGCTTTATCAAATATTCAGATGGGGTGATAAAGGTGCAAAAATCAGAGGTCAAAATGAAGAAAAGGCTGGCTAAATATGAGACTGCTCAAAAAGAGATGTTTCAAAAAATAACAGAATTAGAGGACAGAGCATGTAGGGAAAACCTGAGATTTTCAGCTGTACCAGAGAAACTGGAAGGAACAGACTGCATTAATTTTATGAAAGCACAGATAAGCAAGTTGACTGGTATTCCACAGCAGGAGTTGTTAGTTGAAAAGCATATCATGTGTATGCTCCAAACCTCGCTACAAGAATGCAACCTAGACCTTTAATAGTAAAGATGAAATCCTACCAGCAGAAGGAGTTGATTTTGACAAAACCGTGGCAGAAGGATAAAGTAATAAAAGTGGGAGACAGCAGAGTGTTTGTGGAGAATGATTACTCATTGTATACCAGGTAGAAGAGAAACAAATTTATTCCACTTTTCAGGGAATGTCAACCCGCAGGTGTGAGAATCAAACTACTGTATCTAGCTGTTTTCAAAGTATTCTTCTCTGAGGGACAAAATCATTTTTTGTACATGCTAAGGAGGAAATACAAAAGTTTGTCCAACAAAAAGTGAACTGGGAAACAAAAAGAGATTCTGCTTTTTGTACTTCTGCTAATAAAGAACACAGAGGGACTGTACCTGTGAAAATTTTTCCAGTATTTTCACAGGAAAATGATGGCGAGAAGGAAGGGACCATGAGAGTTGACTAGAAGAATTGAGAGTACATTGGAAATGAAGCAGAGACAGGATTTGGGTGATGGAGATGAACAGTAATAAAACCAGTAACTTAATGTGCAATTACAATGCAATAATTATATTTGTGAAATATGACAGAAGAAGAAAATCTGGAAATATTAGACCTTTTCAGAATTTGTTGGGCTTGTGGGTGACTCTAAAGCATATGCCCTACTTCGTGTCATTAATGTTCAAAAATGCTTTGCAGAGGGGAAGAGGAAGGAGAAAGTTAACTGTAAGTAAAGAACTTTTTTTCTTAATAGCATTATTTTTGTGGTGTATGATTTTCTTTGCATGCTATAAGATAAGGTTTTCTCAGTTATTTTTAAGTGTAATAGTGATTGTAAACAGGTGTTGCCATTCTTTTTTCTTTCCTTTCTCCCTTCTCTTTTTCTCCTTGTCCAGTTTTAAGAAATGTAAGCAATGCAATGAAAAAAAGCCTGGTTAAAAGAGCATGGTAAAAGAAAAAAATAATGTGCTTTTTCTCATTCTTGCATGGAGAAATGACTGGATTAAGGATCTTACATTGGTTTAGTAACATGTTTTAAGAGTAAGCAAGCAAATGAAAAAAATTTTGAATATTGTTA
Organism: Protopterus annectens; assembly: GCF_019279795.1. Taxonomy (NCBI): domain Eukaryota; kingdom Metazoa; phylum Chordata; order Ceratodontiformes; family Protopteridae; genus Protopterus; species Protopterus annectens. Next base: position 609,604,764 of record NC_056747.1, read on the forward strand.
GGCTTTTTTTCCTAGCAAATACATGCATGCTCAGTGGCAGTTCTGCATCTGGTCTTCATGTTTCCATGGAAATAATCTGATAAAGAGAAACTGGCTGCATGGTTCTCATGTTTACATGGAGACAATCTGATTAAGAGAAACTGGCTACAGGCTGGTGGAGAGTCACTGGCTGAAGGGGAAAAACTGAGAAGAGAAATTGGCTAGAACAAAATGTTCTCTGAAAGCATTCAGGGGTTTTCCCAGCTGGGAGAGCTATAAAGAAAAGACAAAACCAATTAGCACTTAGTAGAATCACAGGCTGCACCATGCATCTTAGCATGTTTAACCTTTCTTTTAGGTTAACTCAAGTATGTGAGTATGGCTATCAGTTTGGGACTTTTGTTCCTATTAGGAGAATAAAACTTCAGTATTTGAAGATGTACATAGTTTTATGTGTTTGTATTAGGTTTTAGAGGGTATTGGGTGCGTGTTTTTATTTCTTTGTTGTATGAGAGCTTTCAGTAAAACAAAAAGTTTTGTAAGATGTGACATAGGGTCAAATGGATATGACAAGAAACAACTGTATAAAAATTCAACCTGTCAAACAGTGTATGCATGTGACACAAAAGTTGGAACTAGACATTTAACAAAAAAAGGTGTTATACATAAAAGGTGGGACTAATAACTTTTTAATGCAATGATCCTTCTGTGATGTCTTTAAATGTCATTGGTCTCACAGATAAATACAAAAAAGAAAGAGTAGTGAACTATATTTAAAAAGTAGAGTGCAAATAGCTATGTTACAGGACACACACTTAGAAAGAACTGAACATGTGAATTTGATAAAGAAGGGTTTTCAGGATGGTTATTTAGCAAAATACCTGGGACAAAGGAAAAAAGGAGTACTTACATTAATTGCAAGAGGAACACCAATAGTGATAGAAGAGGATAAAGAGATAATAATGGCAAATTTGTAGTGCTAAGGGGCTACTGGCAAGGAAGAAGGTTACACTGGCATGCATTTATATTCCACCTAAAATTGCTATAATGGAGCTTAAGAAAATTCTGGGAGAAATAATCAGTTTTCAGCAAGGAATATTACTTATAGGTGGGGACTGAAATGTGATTTGCTACAGTGAAGATATGTCTGGTGGGCCCAGAAGGGAAAGTATAAAAAGGAGGGTAGATTTTTGAAGAAATTTATGAAAATAGTTGGCATGGAAGATGTGACTTCAGTAACAGGAGTTCAGAGTGAATTTACACATTATTCCTCAAGATATAAAAAACTGGGATAGGTTAGACAGAATTTACATTTCACAGGAACATGTGCATTTAATTGAAGGTCTTGATACGCACTCAATAACTATTTCAGATTATGTGCCAATAATAACTAAAATAAAATTACAGGGTAATAAAAATGAGACACTGTTGCTTTCCCACCTATCTGTTGAAAAGAGAGGAATTTAAGGAATGGGTAGTGGAGATTATTTAGGAGCTATTAGAGAGGATAGAAATTTCTTCTGAAAATAGCTAGGGAGTGGGGTAAAATTAAGGTGGAGTTTAAAATTAGGGTGGAAGTAAAAGAAAGGGAGCTAAGGTTAAGAAGTAACAAGATTTGTTTAGAGGGGCTGCCAAATGTTAAAGTATTGCAGAATAGGGGGAATCTCATAGAACAAGAAGAGGATCAACTTCAGAATGATAAGCAGAAAATAAGGGATTGTCTTGATAATATCCAAGAGTTTAGAAAGATTGCTGTTAAGCAACTGTTTTTTGATAATAACAGTAGACCACAAAAACTTTTAGCACAACGACTTAGGCAATAGAAAGTAGAAAGGACTGTCACCAAGCTTAAAGAGACTATAAGAAAGAAGGTAACAAAAGATCCTGTTGCGGTATTAAAAATATTTCGGAAATTCTATGAAAGTCTGTATAAAGCAGAGAAATATGGAAATCAAAAAAGATACAACTGGAAATGTTTATGGAAGAATTAAATATGCCAAGGTTAGAGGTAGATGAAGCTCAATTACTAATGGTTAGGATAGGAGGAAATGAGATAAAAATTGTGATGTATAACCAAGCTACAGGAAAGTCCCCAGGAATAGATGGTATTCCTGTGGAAGTTTGGAAGCTAGGTGGGAAAAACTGATAAAGATCTGGAAGGTTTTGTTTAACAGTATTTTAAAAGGAGGAGAAGTACCAACATCCTGGAAGAAAGAAGTGGTAGCTGTAATAGCTAAAGAGGGTAAAGATCCATCAGACCCAGCTTCATACAGGCCCATTTCAATACTAAACCATGATTATAAAGTGTTCATGTCTATAATGGCTAAATGAATGACAGAAGTAATGCCAAAATTGATAGATATGGATCAGTGTGGTGGGAAGCAAACATTTGACAACATTAACAGAACATTGATGATCTAGAGGGAAGCAGAATGTAATACGATACTATTGTGGTTGGTGGGTCTTGATGCAAAGAAAGCAGACAGAGTAAGTTGGGACTTTATGAGTAGGACAATGGAAGCATTTGCATTTCCTGAAAAAAATTATAAGGTTGATTAGGAGAATATATGAAGAATTGGAGCTGAAAATTAAAGTGGGTGGGGTCCTCTCTGATAATTTCTGCTTGAGCAAAGGAATCAGACAGAGGTGTCCTCTTTCCCCTTTGTTATTTGCATTATATTTAGAACCACTGGCAAAGAAAATAAGGGACTTAGAAATTCAAGGATATAATTGGTATGGCAGTCAAGAAAAGCTAGCTCTATTTGTAGATGATATTATTTTATACCTGACAAACCCAGAAAGAGACATTACAGTGTTGTGGTTGTGGAACATTTTGAGACAGTTTCAAATCTTTTCAGGATACAAAATTAATGAAGCTAAAGCAAAGGCAATAGCATTAAATTATGTACTGACATGAATTGGTTCAGCAATATCCATATTTATGGGGACATAATAAAAGTATTTAGGAGTATGGATTAAAAATTATTCTGGTGTAGCAGCTAAGGATATGTGGGAAGAGAGTAAACAAAACATAATGCAAAAACTGAGAAAATGGAAACTTTGTTATAAGGATATAGATAGTAAGATACAAGCAGTCAAAATGTTTTTAGTCCCTTTAGTGTTGTACACAGGTCAGGCATATTTTTACACCCAGAGGAGAAGTTGTGGATAGCAATTAATAAAGAGCTGAAGGACTTTATCTGGGTGGAGAAGATAGCAAGAGTCAAGTGGGATAAGCTGATTCTTTCAGTAGGAGAGGGTGAATTGGGTATTTAAGAGCTACACAGTTAAGGCTCCTATACATAGCACAAGCAGTAAACTATAATTCAAAGTGGAAAGGGATGATGTTGAAACTGGGAGGAAGTTTAAGAAACAAGGAGAGACTGGGATTTTGGATGCAGACCATTAAGAGAATCACAATAATCATACAGAATATTATATCCATAAAGTAGCAGAAAGTATTCTAAGAACTAAGCCAACACAGGTATGGAGAAAGGAGATTCTACTGATAGGGATGACTGCATTTAGGGATACAGACAATAGGCAAGAGGGGAATTAAATTTATTGGAGAAAACTGGCAAAGGAACCAAGGTACTGGGAGCAAATAACTAGAGAAGGAATGGTAACAGAATGGGAAGAGGCCACGAATTTATTGGGACTGCAGGTTAGAGATTGCTTTCCCTATCAAGGATTGATATCAAAGTATAGGCAAAGAGAAAGAAACATGGGATCCTAAATGAAAGACCAGCACTGGTAGAGTTTTTAGTAGAATATAGAACAGAAGCTGCCATTAAAAAGGGAATAATTAGCAGAGCATATAAAATATTCCATGATAACTATAAGAATCAATCAGAGGAGGTTAGAAAGGATTGGGAAGAGAGACTGGATAAACAATTCACAAAGAAACAATGGGAGGATATATGTATGTCTCCCAAATATGCAACAAAATCTAGAAGATTTAGAATTTTTACTTGAAAATATTTACATAGATATTTTTATACCCCAAGTAGACTCCAGAGAATTGTTCTTCAGGTAGATAGCAAATGATGGAAGTGTGATGGGGAAGAAAGAGGTACTTGGGAACATATTTTCTGGGAGTGCAGTAGGTTGGCAGACTTTAAGGATTCCCTGTAGGTTGAGGATGCACTGCTGCAGATGCTGGATGGGCGGATTGGTGTGACAAAGGAGATGATTTTTCTGAGCTATGATACAGAATCAGAATTGCCTAGACATAGTAAGGCCTTCCTGTCTCTAATTATGGTGGCTGCCAAAAAAGCTATTACTAGAAAATGGAAATCAAAATCCAAACCAACTATATTAGAAGTAGTGAATACAGTAACAGACATAAAACAACTGAAATTGAGATCTTTAGAAAAGGGTAGGAGCAAACTACATAGGGAAAAATGGGAGTTTTGGGAACAATACATACAGGGGAAAAATGAGGTTTAAAAGAAGACAGGACTTAAATGAGCTATGTAATGTTTGACTGAAAATAATTAGATAGATTATAAGTCATATATAACGTTTGCAACTGTGAGTGTGTCACTATGGTTTGTGATGTAAAATGCTTGCAATTGGGATTGTGTTAGTTTGTTTTCATTTATATAAATGTATAATTGCTTATGTCATAAGTGATGGTTTAATAAAGCTGTTTCGTGTTTAAAAAGGGGTAGGAATTGAATAATTTATGTAAAGTTGTTTAGGTTATATATATAGCAATATATGTAAAGTATAATGCTTATAAACGTTAATTTGTTAACACAGTTTGATTACTTTTGTATAAATGTAAATGTGCCTATGTCACAAGTGATAATTCAATAAAGGTGTGTTTAAAAATAAAATAAAACATATTGTATGTGCAAAATAGGGTGTATGCCTTTTATTAGGTAGTTAATGGAAATTTATTGCCATCAATGTTGTATAAAAGACTGTCATCTAAATGAGGAAAATAAGGACGTTGGTTTCTCAACTAGGAGGTTTATTATGGGGCAAAATACTGCTTCTGCTCAAAGACTGCTGTATCCCAAGATTTGTGGCTCCTGAAGTTGGATAGCCTACCATGTTGTGGGTGTGTCCTGAGGGAAGTTCAGGTAAAGAATTTTGTGAAACTGAAAAGAAGACCTAGGCAAGACCCACAGTTGTGACCTTTATTTGAAAGCCTGTTGATGGAAGGGCTGTGTGGAACTCAACCTGGGTGGTAGAGTTAACTGCTATGGACTGTGAACCTTAGTTCTAAGGGACTGTAAATACGGTAAATATTTTCTGGAAGTGACTAAAAAAAAGCCAAGTGGGTTATCTTTTCATTTATTTCTTCAAACACTATGGTGTTTTTTTTACATATTTGTGCCTCAACAGTTCTTAAGACTTGACACTAATTGTGTGTGCATGAACAGTTTTGACAGAGACTTGATCATAACTTGCTATTACTCTAGTGTCAAGTGATTATTCAGTTTGAACTAGTTTTACTGTGGATTTTGTGAAGTCAGAGATGTGTTTCCTTCTGTACTGTAATTGCTTTGTTTTCCTGCTGTGTCTGATTTTATAATCACAGCTTTGGGGGATTTACTGAAGGGCTTAATTGAGTCTGCAGTCGAGACAAATCAGAAACTGGTGTAATTGCAACAGCATTTATTGGGCCTGGCTAATGTAATTGCACTTCCAGAATGAGACTTCCTCTTAAGAAATTAAGTAAAGAGGACTATATTGAGTCATATTTAGCAATGTTTGAAAGGTGTGCCACCAGAGAGAAATGGGACAAGTCAGAATCTGCTAATTCTTTTTTCTTCTCAGCTGATGGGAAGTTTTAAAAATCTGTATGGACAAGGAGAAGGCTGATTGCAGACATGAAAAATTTAGAAAGTAACTCTTAGAATGGGCTTCTGAAATACAAGTTGTAGAATTTCACAAATGGATTTTTGATGCTGATAAACTAGCACTGGTTTAATTCTTAAACTACAAGGAAAAGTTTAAACCAGAAGAACCCAGATTTGGCAAATATTATTTTTATAGATAGTCACCATGTTGATATACTCTGGTCTGTGTAGTAGGACTGTTAACTTTTGGTAAAAAAGTTTCATGGATGTGTAGAAAGTCTTTCAAACATTTCTCAAGTATGTTGACAGAAAATGTCCCACTTTAGTTCAGAGACACAATTCGGACTTTCTTTTGCTTACTAGCTAAATGTATTGTGTTAGTAATAATGACATAACCATGTAATACTTTTAATAAATTAACATCAAAGGGCTGTGCCTTGCAAAATTTCACACATCTCAGACTTATATGATATTCATTGTTAGAATGGAGCAGTACAGTGTCATATTTTGTATATACTGTCAATAGCTGTTGTACACATACAGCAGAAGCAAACAGAATAGCACAGATATTCCATGTCTTATAAGGCCTCATGACTATTATTCTCATTTGTTACACACAATATGTAAGCAAACTGTTTAAAGCACTTATCATTCAGACCATATAAATATTCATGATACCATCACAGTTGTCAAGGAAACTATGCTTTCTATAATACATCAGCTAAGCCTATAATGATATATGTGAATATTGTATCAAGTTACCATTCATCATCATCAATCCGTTTTTTCCCATTTTTCTACATGGGGTCAGGGTATCGTGTTAATTGTTGCCATCTCTCTCAATTCAATGTCACACTCCTGCCTTCTTCAGCACACTTGCCTGACTGTTGCAGATCTTCTCTCACACAATCCATCCACCTCTTTGCTGGATGCCTTCGTTTTCTCTTACCTTCTTCCTGTCTGTTCCAAATCTTCTTCACCAGATTGTCTTCTGCTTTTCTGCACATGTGCCCAAACCACGATAATCTGTTCTCTTTGATCTTTTCTGCAATTGGAGCTACTTTGGCTTCTGCTCTTATGTCCTCATTTCTTTGTCTGTCCCACAGTGTGCATCCTACCACCCGTCTCAGGCACTTCATTTCCATCACCTCTAGCTTCTTCATTTACTCTGCCTTTACTGCCCAGGTTTATGTACCATGCAGTAGTACTGGTCACACCACTGTTTTTATGCACTTTACTTTTCAGCTTCATTGGCATTTTTATTTCATACATTACACCTGACACTCTATGCCAATTGACTGCAGCCCCTCTGATTCTTGCTTTGACCTCTTCATTCAGACTTCCCTTCTCATCGACCACCCCTCCCAGATACTTGAAGCTCTTAAGCTGTTCATCTATCTTCCCTTATACCTGATTTCTCAGCTTCATTTGATTTCCCCAATTTGCTGCCATTACCACTCTCTTATTTGTACTTAGTTTCATCATGTGCCTTCAGTTTTGCATTCCATTCCCCATCCTTTGCTGAAATTCTTGCTCAGAGTCTGCCTGTAATGCCACATCATCTGCATACAGCAGCTTTGATGATCTGTCCCCTCCAACCTGTTTCCTAATGTAGTCCATCATCAGTATGAACATAAGTAGGCTCAGAGCTGAACCCTGATGCATACCCACTCCCACTGGGAACCCCTCTGTGAGACCGAACACTGTTCGTACTTGAGTCATTGGGTCCTTGTACATAGCCAGCACTAATTCTATCAATTTTTCTGGGACTTTGAACTACTGCAGTACTGCCTAAAACAGCTTTCTTATTAATATTAATTTTATTACAGACTGCCTTTTTATATCAGGCCAACCCTTGGCCTTAATTGCAAAAGGTCCTTAATAACAGTCTGTAATAGACTGAAGGTATGAGTACTGAGTCAGCATTGTGTCATTGTACTACAATCAAGCCAGTAAAGTGCACTATATTTTTGGATAGGAGAAAATTTCAAGCTTTACTAGATTCTGAAAGTATGACTACCTTTGTCAAAGGTTAATATATTTGTAGGCATGTGATTAATAACAAACAAAAAGAGGAGGTGATGTTTGTTTACAAAGATAAAAAGGAATATCCCCTCAGACATGAAGAATATCAGAAGGTTGTAGGAAACCAGTGGCATCCTGTTGTCATTGCTCCTGACTTCACTCATGGTATTATAACAGGAAAATATTTCTCCATTTTAAGCCACAGACAAAGATGTGAGAAGAAGTGTCATCCATGCACACAGTGTGGCAGGCTAATGCACCTAATAAGGAAGATATAATGTAACCCCTTGATGTATCCAGTGGTAATAAGAATGGATAGAGCAGGCAAGTAGCACTGTTATAGAAATCAAAACTAAGACCCAGGAGAAAGTAATTAGCATAGAAGCTACAAAGGATGTTAGAATCTGGTTGTGATTAGATAGTAAAAAGTGTCATGTGAGTTACAAGAAGCATTATGTCATTAATCTTCAGATAAATACTTTGGAGAGGAGAGGAGAAGGGAAAAAGTTAACTCTAAATAATACATTTTTTTCTTAATGGTAATGTTTAAATGTTGCATGACTTTCTTAGCAAGCTATGATGTAAAATTTTCTTAGTTTTTTTTTTTAATGTAATGGGTATACTAATATAAACAGGTGTTTTTTTTCTCCCTTCCTCTCTCTTTTTCCTTGTTCATTTTTAAGAAATGTAGGCACTGCAATGTGGGTGGGTGGGGGAGGGGGGAGTGAGAGAGGAAAATGTCTGGTTAAGAGAGCATGACAAAATAAAAAAATGGTGTTTTTTCTTATGCTTGCATAAGGAAATGATTGGGTTACCCTAGGATTTATTCAGTAACAAGTTTACTACACTAAAGCATATAAATGGAAAAGAATATTGAATATTTTGTTCTGGTAAACAAGGTATTCTTAGCAGTTTGTGTCTAGTTTACATGTCACCAAAAGGCAATCTGATAAAGAGAAATGGCTTGGAGAAAATGTTTACTGAAAACATTCAAGTGTTTTCTTAACTGAGAGAGCTATAAACAAAAAATAAAACCAGATAGCGCTTAATAAAATAACAGGCTGTATCAAGCGTCTTAGCATGAATGACCTTTCATTTTCATTGTCTCTATCTTGTGTGTGTGGCTATCACTTTATAACATTTGTTCTTATTATATACATAGTTTTGTGTGTTATTGTTAATAGGTTTTTAGGGGGTGTGGAGGATGTGTGTTTATTTTTTGAGGGTTTTCAATAAAACAAAAAATTCTGCAAGATGTGACATAGGCTGAAATGGAGATGACAAAAAACAGTTGTATAAAAGATTAGCCTGCTAAATAGTGCATGCATGTAACACAAAACCTGGAATCAGACTTTTAACAAAGAAAGATGTTATATATAAATGATGGGAATAATAATCCCTCAAAAATATGATTCTTTCTATAATTTCATAAAACATAATAGTCTCACAGATAAATACAAAAAGAAAGAGTAGTGAACTATATTAAAAATGTAGAGTGCAAATAGTTATGCTCCAGGAGACACTTAGAACGGAACATGTGAATTTGCTAAAGAAAGGTTTTCAGGACAGTTATACAGCAGAATACTTGAGACAAAGGAAAACAGCAGTCCTTATAGAAATTGCAAGAGGTGCTCCAATAGTTAGAGAAGAAAATAAAAAAGATAATAATGGCAGATTTGTAGTACTAAGGAACTACTGGCAAGGGAGGAGGATTACACTGGCATGAATTTACATTCCACTGAAAACTTAATAAAATGGAGCTAAATAAAATTCTGGGAGAGTTAATCAGCTTTCAGCAAGGAATATTATTTATAGGTGGGGACTGAAATGTGATTTGCAACAGTGAAGATGTGTCTGGGGGGGCAGAAGGAAAATATAACAAAGGAGGGTAGAGTTTTAAAGAAATTTATAAAAATATTTGGAATGGAAGATGTAAAGTCAATACTAGGAGTTTGGAGGGAATTTACATATTATTCCCAAAGATACAAAAACTGGCTAGGCTAGAGAGCATTTACATTTCACAGGAATATGTGCATTTAATTGAAGGTCTTGATACTCAGCCAATAACTATTTCAGATTATGTGCCAATAATAACTAAAATGAAAACACATGGTAATGAAATAAAAATGAGACACTGGTGCTTTCCCACCTATTTGTTGAAAAAAGAGGAATTTAAGAAATGGGCAGTGGAAATTATTCAGGAGATATTAGAGAAGATAGAAATTTCTTCTGAAAGTATAGCAAGGGAGTGGGATAAAATTAGAGTGGAATTTAAAAATGGGGTGGAAATAAAAGAAAGGGAGATATGGTTAAGAAGTAACAAGAATTACTTAGAGGGACTGACAAATGTTAAAGTATTTTAAAATAAGAGGAATCTCACAGAACAAGAAGAGGAGCAACTGCAGAATGGTAAACAGAAAATAAAGGGTTACCTTGATAATATGCATGAGTTTAAAAAGACTGTCGTTAAGCAACTGTTTTTTCATAATAACTCTAGAGTGCAAAAATTTTTAGCAAAAAGGTCTCAGGCAACAGAACGTAGAAAGAGCTGTCACCAAGCTTAGGGAGCCTATAACAAGGAAGATAATAAGGGATCCTGTAGAAGTATTGGAAATATTTTGAAAATTCTATGAAAGTCTGTATAAAGTAGAGAATATGGAAATCAAGAAAAGATACAAATGGAAATGTTTATGGAAGAATTAAATATGCCAAGGTTAGAGGTAAAGTAGGCTCAATTACTAGCAGTTAGGATCGGAGAAGATGACATAAAAATGGTGATATATAACCAAAATACAGGAAAGCCCCCAGGAATAGATGGTATTCCTGTGGAAGTTTGGAAGCTAGGAGGAGAAACTGATAAAGATCTGGAAGGTTTTGTTTAACAGTACTTTAAGATGGGGAGAAGTACTAACATCCTGGGAGAAAGTGATAGCAGCTACAATACCTAAAGAGGGAAAAGGCCCATCAGATCCAGCTTCATACAGGCTCATTTCAATACTAACACAGGATTATAAAGTGTTCACATCTATAATGGCTGAAAGAAAGGCAAAAGTGATGCCAAAATTGATAAATATGGATCATTGTGGTTTTGTGGAGGGGAGGCAGACATTTGACAACATTGACAGAACAATGATGATCCAGAGGGAATCAGAATATAAGAAAATATAACTTTTGTCGGTAAGTCTTGTTGCAGAGAAAGCATTTGACAGAGTAAGCTGGTACTTTATGAACAGAGCAATGGAAGCATTTGCATTTCCTGATAAAATTCTAAGGTTGATTAGGAGGATCTATAAGGGATCGGAGGTGAAAAAGTGGGTGGGGTCCTCCCTGATCTCTGCTTGAGCAGAGGAACCAGGCAGGGTGTCCTCTCTCTGCCCTTTGTTATTTCCATTATATTTAGAACCACTGGCAAAGAAACTAAGGGACCCAGAAATTCAAGGATATAATTGGTAAGGTAGTCAAGAAAAGTTGGCTCTATTTGCAGATAACATTATTTTATACCTGACAAAACCAGTAAGGGACATTACAGTGCTGTAGAACATACGGAGACAGTTTCAAACCTTTTCGGTATACAAAAATTAATGAAGCTAAAACAAAAGCAATAGTGGTAAACTATGTACCCACACACAGATTGGTTCAACAATAGCCATACTTATGGAAACATGAGAAAATGAAGTTTTTAGGAGTATGGATTAAAAATGATACCAGTGCGACAGTTAAAGATATGTGGGAAGAGAGTAAACAAAATATAATACAAAAACTGAGGAAATAAATGCTCTGTTATATGGATATTGATAGTAAGATACAAGCAGTTAAAATCTTTTTAGTCCCTTTAGTTTTATACACAGGTCAGGCATGTTTTTATCAACCAGATGAGAAGTTGTGGGTAGTAACTAACAAAAAGCTGAAGGATTTTTATATGGGAGGAGAAGATGGCAAAAGTCAAGTGGGATAAGCTTATTCTTCCAGTAGAACAGGGCAGATTGGGATTACCTGAGTTGAAGGGGTATTTCAGAGCAACACAGTTAAGGCTCCTATAAATAGCACAAGCAGAAAACTATAATGCAAAATGAACACAGATGATGATGAATCAGGGGGGAAGCTCAAGTAACAAGGATAGATTGGGATTTTGGACGCAGACTTTTAAGGAGAACAATAATAATCATACAGAATATTATATTCATAATGTAGCAGAAGGTATTCTAAGAACTAAGCCAATGTGGGAATGGAGAAAACAGATTCTGCTGATAGTAATGACTGCAATTAGAGATACAGACAATAGGCAGGAATATATTGGAGAAAATTGGCAAAGGAACCAAGGTATTGGGAGCAAATAACTAAAGAGGGAAAGGTAATAGAATGAGAAGATGCCAAGAACTTATTTGGACTGCAAGTTACAAATTGCCTTCCATATCAAGGACTGATATCAAAGTATAGGCAAAGAGGAAGCAATAGGGGGTCTTAAATGAAAGACCAGCACTGGTAGAGTTTTTCATAGAATCTAGAACAGAAGTTTCCATTAAGAAAAGAATAATTAGTAGAGCATATAAAATATTGCATGATAACTATAAGAATCAATTAGAGGAGGTTAGGAAGGATTGGGAAAAGTGGTTTGGATACGCAATTCACAAAGAAGCAATGGGAGGATATATGTATGTCTCCTAAATACGCAACAACATCTAGAACATTTAGGATCTTTGCCTGGAAGTGTTTACATAGGTATTTTTATACCCCAAAAAGGCTCCAAAGAATTTTTCCTCAGGTAGACAGTAAATGTTGAAGGTGTAATGGGAAAGAAAACAGTTACTATGAACATATTTTCTGGAAGTGTAATGAGTTGGTTGACTTTAAAGATTCCCTGCAGTCTGCACTGTCAGAGATGCTGGGTGAGCAAATTGGAGTAACTAGGGAAATTATTTTTTGAGCTATGATACAGAATTGGAATTGCCTAGACATGATAAGAACTTGCTGAGTCTAATTAGGATGGCTGGCAAAAAAAGCAATTTCTAGAAAATTTAAATCTAAATCTAAATCACCTTTACTAGATGTAACAAAGATAGTAGCAGAGATGAAACAACTGGAACTGGGATCTTTGGAAAAGGGTAGGAGCAAATTACATAGGAAAAATGGGAAATGCGGGATCAATACATGCAGAGGAGGAACAAGGTTTAAAAGAAGGCAGGATGTGAATGCACTATGTAGTGGTTGACTAACAATGACTGGATATATTAAAAGTGATGTATAATGTTTGTAGCTACAGTTGTGATGGCATTGTAAGGTAAAATTTTTGCAACTGAGATTGTGTTGTTATGGTTTATTTTCATTTATATAAATGTAAGATCACCTATGTCATACATGAAAATTTAATAAAGATGTTTTTTAAAAAAGAAGATGCAGAGTTATAAACCCATTTCTGAAATAGGGGAACAGAAAGCCAAACAAGAAGAAGTGGACTCCCAGGAGGAGAGAAATTAAAGTAGAAGGCGATTGTTTACCAGAATTACTTTTTGTAAGGGAATACATAGAATAAGCTTCAGTGCCAGGAACCTAACAACTTCTACCTAAAGACAGGCTAGGAAAGAAATTAACAGTGAATTAGTAGACTTAGAAATAAAGCAAATAAACATTTAAAAAAGCACAATGAGAACATAAAACAGCAAGAATAAATATATCTAAGGATTAGGGAAGATACTGAATAAGATATTCCTATTTATTACCCTTATTTTGAGTTAAAAGATACATTTTTATATAAAGTAAGTAAATAAAGGGAAGAAATTCTGCATCAGTTGTTAGTACCAAAAACATTGTAGGACACTAGTTATGAGGTTAGCTCATAGTCATATGCTAGGAGGTCTCCCAGAAATGGACAAAACTAACCAAGAGTGTTAGATGGAACTTGCAAAATGGCTGCACACTGAGTAAGAACTTGTTTCTAGCTCTCCCAATGTGAAAACACAAAATCAGCAGAGAAGGCCAGTAGACTTGTGTTTATGGGTAAATTTCAGTAACTGGCTAGTAAGTGCACTTCCTGGATACCAGGAATAAACAAATACAGAAGACCTGGAAAAAAATCAGCTACAAAAATGTAAGGAAGAAACACTGACTGGGGAAAGTCTGCAGCTGTTCAGCAAAAAGCAATGCAACCTTCAGACATGATTTCCAATAACCTACAGGAAGATATAAGACAACAGCATACAGACCTGGTTAAACTAAACAAAACACTGATGGAGTATATCAACACAAACAACAAAAGCCTGGAAAAATGGAAGAAGCTTTAAACAGATATTCAGATGAGATGAGATGAAAAAGCTGCAAAAATCAGAGGTCAAAATGAAGAAAAGGCTCGCTGAATATGAGACTGCTCAGGAAGAGATGTTTCAAAAACTAATAAAATTAGGGAATAGAGCCTGCAGGGAAAACCTGAGATTTTCAGCTATAGCAGAGAAGCTGAAAGGAACAGACTGCATTAATTTTATGAAAGCACAAATAAGCAACTGTACTAGTATTCCACAGCAGGAGTTGTTAATTGATAGGGCACATCATGTGTATGCTCCAAACCTAGCTATAAGAAAGCAACTTAGACCTTTAATAGTCAAGATGCAATCCTACCAGCAGAAGGAGTTGATTCTGACAAAACTGTAGCAGAATGACAAAATACTAAAAGTGGGAGACAGCAGAGTGTTTGTGTAGAATAATTGTTCATTGTACACCAGGCAGAAAAGGAGTAATTTCATTCCACTTTTCATGGAATATTGAGAAGTGGGTGTGAGATTTAAACTGCTATATCCAGCTGTCTTTAAAGTATTATTCACTGGAGGGACAAAATAATTTTTTGATGAAGTGCATGCTAAGGAGGAAATATAAAAGTTTGTCCAACAAAAAGTGAGGTGTGAAACAGAAGGAGATTCTGCTTCTGTTCTTCTGGTAAGAAAGACCACAGAGTAAAAACCTGTGAAACCTTTTCCAGTATTTCAATGGAAAATGTTGGAGAGAAGGAAGGGAGCATGAGAGTTGACTAGAAAAATTGAGAGTATGTTGGAAATGAAGCAGAAACAAGATGTGGGTGATGGAGAAGAACAGTAATAAAACCAGTAACTCAATGTGGGATTACAATGCAATAATTATATTTGTGAGATATGACAGAACAAGAAAATCTTAAAATATTGGACTTTTTCAAAATTTCTTGGATTTGTGGGGGCTCTAAAGTATATGCCCTACGTCATGTCATTAATGTTCACAAAAATGCTTTGGGGAGGGGAAGAGAGGGGAGAAAGCTAACTGTAAGTAAAGAAAACATTTTTCATAGTATTGTATTTGTGGTGTATGGTTTTCTTTGCACACTATTTTTAAGTGTAATGGGGATTGTAAGCAGGTGCTGTTTCTTTTCTTTTTTTCTCCTCTTCTCTTTTCTTATTGTACAGTTTTGAGAAATATAGGCCATGCAATGTAAAAAAGGCCTGGTTTAAAAAAAGCATGACAAAGTTAAAATGAATGTGCTTTTTTTCATTCTTGCATGGGGAAATAACTGTATTAAGGACCTTAGTTTTAAGAGAGAGCAAATAATTAAAAAAGAATATTGAATATTATGAGGCTTTTTCCCTAGCAAATGCATGTATACTTAGTAGCAATTCTGCAGCTGGTCTTCATGTTTCTATTGAAATAATCTGATAAAGAGAAACTGGCTGTCTGGTTCTCATGTCTCAATGGAGACAATCTGATAAGAGAAACTGGAGACAGTCTGGTGGAAGGGGATTGGCTGAGGGAAAAGAAAAAAAAAAGGAGAAATTGGCTAGGACATAATGTTCTCCAAAAGCAATTGGGGGGGGGGTCCAGCTGGGAGGGCTTTAAAGTGGGTGCTTTTTTTCTTTTCCCCCTTTCTTCTTTCTTTTTCTTTGTTCAGTTTTAAGAAATGTAGGCACTGCAATGTATAAAAAGGGGAGAGAGGAGAGGTTGGGGGAAAGAGGAAAGGTCTGGTTAAGAGAACATGATAAAAGAAAAATCAGCATGCTTTTTCTCTTGCTTGCATAGGGAAATGACTGGGTTAAGACCCTAGGCATTAGCCAGTAACAAGTGTATTACAAAGCATGTAAATGAAAAAGAGTATTGAATATTATTTTTTTTCTGGTATACAAGGTACCTTTATCAGTTTTGAGTCTGGTTTGCATGTTACTAGAAGAAAATTTGATAAAGAGAATGGCTTGGAGGAGGTGTTTTTTGAAAGTATTCAAGTGTTTTCTCAGTTGGGAGAGCTATAAAGATAGACAGAATCAAATAGCACTTACTAATAGCACAGGCTGTACCATGCATCTTAGCATGACTAACCTTTCTTTTTGGTTACCTCTAGCATGTCTGTGTGGCTGTGTGGCTGTAAACTTAGAACCTTTGTTTTTATTAAGAAGCAAAACTTCAGTATTTGAATATGTACATAATTTTGTGTGTTATTATTATGTTAGTAGGTTTTGGGGGTTTGGTTTGTTCTGGTTAAGGGCTTTCAAAAAACAAAAAGTTATGCAAGATGTGGCATAGGCTCAAATGGACATCACAAGAAACAACTGTATAAAATAACCAACCTGTCAAACAGTATATGCATGTAACATAAACGTTGGAACTAGACATTAAAAAAAAAAAACAGTTGTACATAAAAGGTTGTAATAATAACTATATAGGAAAATGATACGTTCTGTAACGTCTTTCAATCTGAATGGACTTACAGATAAATATAAAAAAGAAAGATTTATGAACTATATTAAAATGTAGGGTGCAAATAGTGATGCTACAGGAGACACACCTGGAAACAACTGAACTGAACATGTGAATTTGATAAAGAAAGTTTTACAGGATGGTTATTCAGCGGAATATCTGGGGCAAAGGAAAAGAGGAGTACTTATATTAATTGCAAGAGGAGCTCCAATAGTGATAGAAGAGGAAAAAAGATAATAATGGAAGATATATATTACTAAGAGGCTACTGGCAAGGGAGGAGGATTGCACTGCTATGCATTTACATTCCACCTAAAAACTGCTATAATGGAACTTGAGAAAATTCTGGGAGAAATAATCAGCTTTCAGCAAAGAATATTACTTATAGCTGGAGACTGGAAGTTGGTTTTCAACACTGAAGATGCGTCTTGGGGGCCTAGAAGGTAAAATATAATAAAGGAGGGTAGATTTTTGAAGAATTTTATGAAAATGTTTGGCATGGAAGATGTGAATTCAGTACTAGGAGTTTGGAGTAAATTTACATATTATTCTCCTAGATGCAAAAACTGGACTAGGCTAGATAGAATTTATATATCACAGGAACATGTGCATTTAATTGAAGGTCTTGAAATGCACCCAATAACTATTTCAGATCATGCACCAGTAATAACTACAGTAAAAATGCAAGGTAATGAAATAAAAATGAGACACTGGCACTTTCCCACCTATCGGATAAAAAGTGAGGAATTTAAGGAATGGGTTTTGGAATTAATTCAGGAGCTACTAGAGAAGATAGAAATGTCTTCTGAAAATGTAGCTAGGGAGTGAGATTAAATTAAAATGGATTTTAAAACTGGGGTGGAAATAAAAGAAAGGGAGATAAGG
This sequence comes from Protopterus annectens, assembly GCF_019279795.1. Classification (NCBI taxonomy): domain Eukaryota; kingdom Metazoa; phylum Chordata; order Ceratodontiformes; family Protopteridae; genus Protopterus; species Protopterus annectens. Next base: position 609,622,165 of record NC_056747.1, read on the forward strand.
CTAGGAAGTAACAAGAATTATTTAGAGGGACTGACAAATATGCTTAGTCAAACACTCTGCTTGTGCTGTGCTAATGAGATCATAACAAGGCTGAAATATGCATAACCACAGCTAGTGGGGTTTGGCTTTATTGGCCTGAAATTGTCCATTAAAATGACGAAACAAGTCATGGGCATTCAGAATTGCCAATTAGCTGAAACACCTGATGTTCATAAGGATCATTTGTATATATCTCATGTGCCCCTGATACAAGAGGTTTGAGAGGTCACTCAGTGGAATTTCTAGCTTTGCTGGAGTTTTCATTTTGTTTTTACTGATTGGTTTTTCAGTGACCTTCTCACTTATTGTTTTAGTTTGTTGTTTGGGATATTTCTGCAGTAACCCTAATGATAATGGACATCAGTTGGGTATAATAGCCCTGTGTTTCTAATGCTTAGTCAAACACTCTGCTTGTGCTGTGCTAATGAGGTCATAACAAGGCCGAAATATGCATATCCACCACTAGTGGAGTTTAGCTTTATTGGACTGAAATTGTCCATTAAAATGATGAAACAAGTCATGGGCATTCAGAATCGCCAATTAGCTGAAACACCTGATGTTCATAAGGATCATTTGCATATATTCTATGTGCCTCTGATACAAGAGGTTTGGGAGATCACTCAGTGGAAGTTCTAGCTTTGCTGGAGTTTTCATTTTGTTTTTACTAATATTAAAGTATTTCAAAATATGGGGACTCTCTCAGAACAAGAAAAGGAGCAATTGCAGAATGCTAAGCAGATATTAAGGGATTACCTCAATAATATGCACGAGTTTGGAAAGATTGCTGTTAAGCAACTGTTTTTTGCTAATAATTCTAGAGCACAAAAACTGTTAGCACAACAACTCAGGCAACAGAGAGTGGAAAGGGCTGTCACCAAGCTTAGGGTGACTATAACAAAGAAGATAAAAAGAGATCCTGTAGAAGTATTAGAAATATTTCAAAAATGTTATGGAAGTTTGTATAAAGCAGGGAAATATGGAAATCAAGAAAGGGTACAAATGGATATGTTTATGGAAGAATTAAATATGCCAAGGTTAGAGGTAGATGAGGCTCACTTACTAATAGTTAGGATAGGAAGAGATGAGATAAAAAAGGCTATGTATAACGAATCTAGAAAGTCCCCAGGAATAGATGATTTTCCTGTGGAAGTTTGGAAGCTAGGAGGGAAAAATTGATAAAGATCTGGAAGGTTTTATTTAACAGTATTTTAAGAAGAGGAGAAGTACCAGTATCTTGGAAGATGGCAGTGGTAATGGTAATACCTAAAGAGGGTAAAGATCCATTGGATCCAGCTTCATACAGGCCCATTTCAATACTAAACCATGATTATAAAGTGTTTATGCCTATAATGGCTAAAAGAATGGCAAAAGTGATAGCAAAATTGATAGATATGGATCAGTGTGGTTTTGTGGAGGGGAGGTAAATATTTGACAATATTAACAGAACATTAATGATGCAGAGGGAAGCAGAATGTAAGAAAATACCACTGTTATTGGTAGGTCTTGATGCAGAGAAAACATTTGACAGAGTAGACTGGGACTTCATGAGCAGGGCAATGGAAGCATTTACTTTCACTGATACAATTATAAGGTTGATTAGGAGTATATATGAGGGATTGGCAGTGAAAATTAAAGTGGGTGGGGTCCTTTCTGATAACTTCTGCTTGAGTAGAGGAACCAGGTGGGGTTGTCCGCTTTCCTGTTTGTTGTTTGCATTATATTTAGCACCATTGGCAAAGTAGGTAGGGGACTCAGAAATTCGGAGATATAGTTGGTGTGGTAGTCAGGAAGAGCTGGCTCTGTTTGCAGATTATTTTATACATGACAAGGCCAGGGGGGACATTGCAATGCAGTGGCACATTTTAAGTCAGTTTCAAAACTTCTCTGGATATAAAATTAATGAAGTTAAAGCAAAGGCAATAGCAGTAAATTATGTGCCCACCCGTGAATTGGTCCAGTGGTGTCCATATTTATGGGGGCATGATGGAATGGGGTATTTGGGAGTATGGATTGGAAGTAACTCTGTTGTGGCAGCTGGGGATATCTGGGAAGAGACTAGACAGAGGATAATACAAAAATTGAGAGGCTGGAAGCTTTGTTGTGTGAATATGGATACTAAGATACAAGCAATTAAAATGTTTTTGGTCCCACTGATGTTGTGCACAGGTTGGGCATGTTTTTGTCAACCAGAGGAGAAGCTGTGGTTATCAATTAAAAAAGAGTTTGTGGGGTTTGTCTGGGAGGGGAGAACAGCAGAGCTTGGGTGGGGTGGACTGGTTCTTCCAATAGAACAAGGCAGACTAGGATTACCCAATTTGAGTGGGTATTTTGGGGCAACATGGTTGAGGCTCTTATACATAGCACAAGTGGAAAACTATGCTTCACCTTGGAGAAGAATGGTGAAGGTAGAGGGAGGAGGCTCAGGAGGTGGGGAGGGATTGGGATTTTGGATGCAGACTCTTAAGGAGGATGACAAGGATCATGCAGAGTATTATGTTCATAGGATAGCGGGGAGTATTTTAAGAACTGGACTGGCATGAGAATGGAGAGGGGAGATTCTGCCAATGGGGATGACTGTGGTTGGCGATACAGTTAATAGGCAAGAGGGGGCTGGAATTTATTGGAGAAAACTGGTGAAGGAACCAAGATATAGGGAGCAAATAACTAGAAAATGAAAGGTAATCGAATAGGAAGAGGCCAAGAATTCATTTGGACTACAGGTTAGAGATTACCTTCCCAATCAAGGATTGATATCAGAGTATAGGCAAAGAGGAAGAAATAGGGGGTCCTAAATGAAAGAGCAGCACTGGTAGAGTTTTTAATACAATCTAAAACAGAAGCTGCTGTTAAAAAAAGAATAATTAGTAGAGCATATAAAATATTGCATGATAATTATAAGAATCAATCAGAGGAGCTTAGAAAGGATTGGGAAGAGAGATTGGATAAGCAATTCACAAAGAGACAATGGGGAATATATCCGTATCTCCCAAATATGCAACAGTGTCTAGAAGATTTAGGATCTTTGCCTGGAAGTGTTTAAATAGGTATTTTTATACCCCAAGTAGACTCCAAAAAAAATTTCCTCAGGTGGATAGCAAAGGTTGGAGGTGCGACGAGCAAGAAAGAGGTAGCTGGGAACATATTTTTTGGTAGTGTAATGAGCTGGCAGACTTTAGGGATTCCCTGCGAACCACTCTGTCGGAGATGCTGGGTTAGCAGATTGAATTGACTGGGGGGATGATTTTTTTGAGCTATGATACAGAATCGGAATTGCTTAGACATAGTAAAGCCTTGCTGAGTCTAATTATGGTGGCTGCCAAAAAAACAATTACTATAAAATGGAAATCAAAATTTAGACCAATTTTACTGGAAGCAGTGAATATAGTAACAGAGATAAAACAACAGGGAAGGAGCAATCTACATACAAAAAAGGGAATTGTGGGAACAATATATACAGAGAAGGAACGAGGTTTAAGAGGCAAGATTTGAATGAGCCATATAATGCTTAACTGACAATGACTGGACAGATTATGTATATAATGTTTGCAACTACAGTTGTTTCAATGATGTCTGTGATATATAATGTTTACAACTAAAGTGGTGTCAATGTTGTTTGTTTTTCAGTTTTATAAATGTAAAATTGCCTGTATTATATGTGATCATTTAATAAAGATGTTTACTAGAAAAAAAAGAGTGTTACACAGATTTCATTGACCAGATATAATGAAAGAAATATATTTATGTTCTTTCTGAATATAATTCTCATTCAGTGGTGTAAACATTGGCTGTATGTGTAAAAATGGGAAAAGGTGGTTGATGACAATGATAGTAACATCATAGGAGATGCTAATGAACAAGGTATTACTCTCACTTACTGTACCCAAGTTAAAAGATGTATATGTACAGTAAGTAGGGAGGAAATTCTACATCAGTTAGTGCCAAACATTGCAGGACTCTAATAATAAAGTTACACTATGTCACATGCTAGGATGTCAGGTGAGAATAGAAAAGGCTAAGGCAGAGCTTGGGTGGGGTGGACTGGTTCTTCCAATAGAACAAGGCAGACTAGGATTACCCAATTTGAGTGTGTATTTTGGGGCGACATGGTTGAGGCTCTTATACATAGCACAAGTGGAAAACTATGCTTCAACTTGGAGAATAATGGTGAAGGTAGAGGGAGGAGGCTCAGGAGGTGGGGAGGGATTGGGATTTTGGATGCAGACTCTTAAGGAGGATGACAAGGATCATGCAGAGTATTATGTTCATAGGATAGCGGGGAGTATTTTATGAACTGGACTGGCATGAGAATGGAGAGGGGAGATTCTGCCAATGGGGATGACTGTTGTTGGCGATACAGATTATAGGCAAGAGGGGGCTGGAATTTATTGGAGAAAACTGGTGAAGGAACCAAGGTATTGGGAGCAAATAACTAGAAAATGAAAGGTAATCGAATAGGAAGAGGCCAAGAATTCATTTGGACTACAGGTTAGAGATTACCTTCCCAATCAAGGATTGATATCAGAGTATAGGCAAAGAGGAAGAAATAGGGGGTCCTAAATGAAAGAGCAGCACTGGTAGAGTTTTTAATAGAATCTAAAACAGAAGCTGCTGTTAAAAAAAGAATAATTAGTAGAGCATATAAAATATTGCATGATAATTATAAGAATCAATCAGAGGAGCTTAGAAAGGATTGGGAAGAGAGATTGGATAAGCAATTCACAAAGAGACAATGGGGGATATATCTATATCTCCCAAATATGCAACAGTGTCTAGAAGATTTAGGATCTTTGCCTGGAAGTGTTTAAATAGGTATTTTTATACCCCAAGTAGACTCCAAAAAATTTTTCCTCGGGTGGATAGCAAAGGTTGGAGGTGTGACGAGCAAGAAAGAGGTAGCTGGGAACATATGTTTTGGTAGTGTAATGAGCTGGCAGACTTTAGGGATTCCCTGTGAACCACTCTGTCGGAGATGCTGGGTTAGCAGATTGACTTGACTGGGGAGATGATTTTTTTGAGCTATGATTCAGAATCGGAATTGCTTAGACATAGTAAAGCCTTGCTGAGTCTAATTATGGTAGCTGCCAAAAAAACAATTGCTATAAAATGGAAATCAAAATTTAGACCAATTTTACTGGAAGCAGTGAATATAGTAACAGAGATAAAACAACTGGAAATGAGATCTTTTTGAAAAGGGAAGGAGCAATCTACATACAAAAAAGGGAATTGTGGGAACAATATATACAGAGAAGGAACGAGGTTTAAGAGGCAAGATTTGAATGAGCCATATAATGCTTAACTGACAATGACTGGACAGATTATATATATATAATGTTTGCAACTGCAGTTGTTTCAATGATGTCTGTGATATATAATGTTTACAACTAAAGTGGTGTCAATGTTGTTTGTTTTTCAGTTTTATAAATGTAAAATTGCCTGTATCATACGTGATCATTTAATAAAGATGTTTACTAGAAAAAAAAGTGTGTTACACAGATTTCATTGACCAGATATAATGAAAGAAATATATTTATGTTCTTTCTAAATATAATTCTCATTCAGTGGTGTAAACATTGGCTGTATGTGTAAAAATGGGAAAAGGTGGTTGATGACAATGATAGTAACATCATAGGAGATGCTAATGAACAAGGTATTACTCTCACTTACTGTACCCGAGTTAAAAGATTTATATGTACAGTAAGTAGGGAGGAAATTCTACATCATTTAGTGCCAAACATTGCAGGACTCTAATAATGAAGTTACACTATGTCACATGCTAGGATGTCAGCTGAGAATAGAAAAGGCTAAGGCAAGAGTGACAGCTTCAGCTGTTAGAGTTGTCACCTAACGGCAAGAGGTTCTCCGGTTCGATTCTCGGCTGGAGTGCCTTCTGTGCAGAGTCTGCATGTCCTCCCCACGGTCAAATGAATTTAAAGAGATGCAGGTAGGTGCATGTGTGTGGGTGTGCCTTCCTTGAAGGCTTGACACTGAGCTGGCAACTCAACACCGTAAAAATTCACTGCCAATCATTAGTGGACTGGAGTTCCGCTCTGGCGACCCCTAACTGGGAAAAGCCAAAAGACAGTTTTTTTTTCTTTAAATTTAATTTGTTAGCTTTTTTAAACATCTTTATTAAATAAATACTTAAGACATAGTCAAACATATATTAACAGAAAGGAAAACAAACCATATGAACATTTTTTCATTTTACATACATTCTCCATCACATAGCTTTTCTGTCTTTGTAACTATCATCAGTCCAACATTATATAAATTGCTGAATTACTGCTTCCCCTTAAACCTCACTCCTTCTCCTGAACATTATTCTGCATGTATTGTTCTTAGAGTTTCCATTTATTTCTATGTAATTTGCTCCTTCTCTTTTCTAAAGATCTCTCTTCCAGTTCTCTTATCTGTTTTACAATATCTGATACTTCAATTACAGTTGATTTAGACAATGATTTCTATTTTCTAGTACTTGCTTTTTTGGCAGCCAATAGAAATAAACTTAATAAAACTTTACTAACATACAGATTTTACTGACCAGATACAATGAAAAAAATAAAATATTTTAGTGCTTCTTGTCCAGAATGCTAGATAGCTACAGCCTATCCTGGATCTAAGAATCCACTGATCCCAAAACTTATTATAGAAGTTCCATTTGAGCTATGGACATTGTGTGCCACTAGTGTGAACTCTAGCAATCAGTATAAGTATATATTACTAATAATAGACTATAAAATGTACAGATGTTGTACCATTATGCAAGGCTAATACTAAGGTTGTTGCAAGAAAACTAGTATTGCTACTGCCTAGAATGGATTTCTAATAAAGAAGCACTTACTGACCAGGACACACCCTTTATGTTGAGGGTATTGCACCAGCTACGACAGTAATTTAAAGTTATGCAGCTAAACATCACAGTATCATCTATAGACTGATGGTTTACTACAGAGAGTATAGAGATTCTCTAAAATGGAGATTCTTGTTAAGAACAGTCATTGATTTAGATGGTAAGAATGGAGACCATTTGCTACCCTACTTCCTGTTTATGATAAGAAAGATGCCAAAAGCTTGAGCTGGGTACCCCGTATGAAGTTTTGTACTGCAGGTATCCCAGAGATCTGCTTGATATTGTTAAAGACACTTGGGAAGAAGAGAAGACACCATTCAGAAATGTGATAGGACATTTTGTTCATTTACAGGATAGACTAAATCTGGAAATACCCATAGTAAAGGTAATTATGCAGAAAGTCCAAGAGATGCAACATTAAATATGTGGTAAGAATACATAACTTAAGAGAATTTAACCCAGAACATCAAGCAAAGATATCAGTACTCTTAATGGAGAATAAATCTGTAACAGAGGCAAGACACCTTTTAGGTGACTGAAAGGCTAAATGCAGTAAACTAGAAAGGGAGATAACCAACAAAGAGAAAGATAGAACAAATCTATTACATTAATGTGTTAAGCCATTGAAAGAAGCAGAAAGTTTTGTGGTTAGCTTGCCAGCTGATTTTCATACATGAAAAAGCACAGAATCTCCACCTTAAGTACAGTTATAGCAAACAAGATATCCAAGACGGACCACCACGGAGCTTTAAAATACCTTTAATAAAACAAATTTAAAACACCTTTATTACATAGAACCCACAAGCTGTGACTTCAGCAGGGAAAAATGGATAAGTGCTTTCAGCATATAGCCTTCTTCAGATCATTGACTTATTCCACTGCCTCAAGTTACTTTAAAGTGATAATAGACCAGTCAAAATCTTCAAAATAGGACTTTTCCTTCACCATAGCCAATCAGCACTTCTCAATAGGGACACCACCCTTTCAATACTGGTTTTAGCGGAAGTACTGCATTCAAACTAGGCTTTTGATCTGCTATCCATTTAACCTCATTAGTTTCTGTTTTATTTTGAATATCTCCTTCCCTTATGGTTTCTTGCAAAGTCTCAAGTACCATAAATTTAAAAGTATGGCCAGCACATTCCATCACATGGTTCACTAAGCCATTGATCTTTATACAGTTCTTTATATCATTCATATGGTGCAAAACCCTCTATTTAAGCTTTCTGTTTGTTTTTCCTACATCATCATCATCATCTTTCGGCTTTTCCCGTTAGGGGTCACCACAGTGGATCATCTCTTTCCATTTCTTCCTATCCTCTGCATCTTGCTCTGTCACACCAACCGCCTGCATGTCCTCTCTCACCACATCCATAAACCTTATCTTAGGCCTTCCTCTTTTCCTCTTACCTGGCAGCTCCATCCTTAGCATCTTTTTCCCAATATACCCATCATCCCTCCTCAGCACATGTCCAAACCAATGCAATCTTGTCTCTCTTGCTTTGTCTCCAAACTGTCCAACATGAGCTGACCCTCTAATATACTGATTCCTAATCCTATCCATCCTAGTCACACCGAGTGCAAATCTTAACATCTTCAACTCTGCCACATCCAGCTCTGACTCCTGCCTTTTTGTCAATGCCACTGTCTCCACCCCATATAACATAGCTAGTCTTACTACCCTCTTGTAGACCTTCCCTTTCACTCTTACTGGTACCCATCTATCACAAATCACTCTTGACACTGTTCTCCACCCATTCCACCCTGCCTGTACTCTCTTCTTCACCTCTCTTCCACATTCACCATTACTCTGAACTGTTGATCCAAAGTGCTTAAACTCGTCCACCTTTACCAACTCTACTCCCTGCATCCTCACCGTTCGTCTACCCTCCCTCTCATTTACACACATATATTCTGTCTTAGCCCTGCTGACCTTCATTCCTCTGCTCTCTAGAGCGTATCTCCACCTCTCCAGAGTCTCCTCAACCTGATTCCTACTCTCACTACAGATCACAATGTCATCTGCAAACATCATAGTCCACGGGGCCTCCTGTCTGATCTCATCTGTCAACCTGTCCATCACCACTGCAAATAAGAAAGGACTCAGAGCTGATCCTTGATGTAATCCCACCTCCACCTTAAACGGATCTGTCACTCCCACTGTAGTCATCACCACTGTTTCACTACCCTCGTACATATCCTGTACCACTCTTACATACTTCTCTGCCACTCCCGACTTCCTCATACAATACCACAACTCTTCTCTACGCACCCTGTCATATGCTTTCTCCAAGTCTACAAAGACACAATGCAACTCCTTCTGACCTTCTCTGCATTTCTCCAATAACACTCTCAGAGCAAACATTGCATCTGTAGTGCTCTTTCGTGGCATGAAACCATACTGATCACTAATCATCACCTCCCTTCTTAACCTAGCTTCTACTACTCTTTCCCATAACGTCAAGCTGTGACCGATCAATTTTATCCCTCTGTAGTTACTGCAGCTCTGCACATCACTCTTATTCTTAAAGATAGGTACCAAAACACTTTTTTTCCACTCCGCAGGCATCCTCTGACTTTCCAAAATTTCATTAAACAATCTAGTTTAAAAATTCCACTGCCATTTCTCCTAAGCACCACCATGCTTCCATTGGGATGTCATCTGGGCCAACAGCCTTTCCATTCTTCATCCTCTTCATAGCTGTCCTTACTTACTCCTTGCTAATCTGTTTCACTTCCTGATTCACTATCCCCACAATATCCAACCTTCTCTCTCTCTCATTCTCTTCATTCATCAGCCTCTCAAAATACTCTTTCCATCTAAAGCTATATAGTTTTGGTAGTCTACTATATATATTAAGTTCTTGGTACACAGTCAGCATATCATTTATAACTATAGTTCCTTCCTGTAACTGGATGTGTAAAACAATTTGTGGTGTTGATAAAGCTGCATGGGGAAGAGGAGTGTTGTAAAATACTGGGGACAACCCAAACCATGTTTTATTTTTTGTGGAAAAGAAGGACATTTGATAAGTAACCATGACAAAAGAAAATGTTATATTTGTGGGGAAATGGGACATGATGCAAAAAATGTGAACTGAAATGTTATAAATGTAACAAAATGAGACATTTATGAATGGATTGCAAAAATGAAAATAACAGTTAGGAAAAAAGAGAAGAAAATGAACAAAGAGAAGAAATGTTAGAACTAGTAGAGATACAAGAAAAAATAAATGAGAAAAAAAATAATGATGGAGATAAAGAAGAAGATCCTGAAATACTTGTCAAAGAAGACATAAACTGGGAGTTAGTTAAAGGGAAAAAGAATTATATTGGTAAAAAGGTAAAAAACAAAAAAAAAAAAAGAAAACTAAAAGTGATAAGTACAAAAGGGAAAAAAGAAAGGAAATGGATGAAAAAGAATATATGCAGCTAAACACTGTGGCTTGGTGTAATGGTTAAGGTGTTTGACTGACAAACACAAGGTAAATTGTTTTATTCTCACCTTTGGAAAGGAAATTAGTTAGACTTAGCATGGCCTGTTAAGAAAGCTAGCCTAGTAATTAGTTATGACCGTATGAAATCATGAATCTAAGGAAAAGGGAAAATGAAAATTTTAGAGTGCTTTCTGTAAATGTGAATAATATTAAGAATATAGTAAGAAGAATTGGAATTCTGCAGTGGTGTAATATATGTGCTATAGATTTAGTTATATTAGAAGACACAAGATTTTTTAATAATTGAGGAAAGATTACAAGCAGAGAAACTATGGGGATGAAAGATAATTTGGAATTTGGGGAATGAGCGATGTTCTGGAATAGCTGTATTATATAAAAATACAGTAAAGATATTAGGTGTAACTTCAGCAAAAATGGGAAGATTAACCATTGTAGATT
>NC_056747.1:609637949-609780449 GCF_019279795.1 Protopterus annectens
TATGTTCTGGAAGAGTTAGCCATTGGTGTTGTAAGTGTGCATGGTGTACAATGTAGTATTTTGAAATGCAGCATTGTAAGCTTTCAGTGAAATAAGTTTTCAGTAATTTGGTCTTGGTGAAATGAAATTCCACCAAATGAGTTTTTGGGATATATATATATATATATATATATATATATATGGGACTCCTTCTGTTTGTCGAAAACACACTTTTTCAACAAACAGAAGGTCGAAACCACTTAAGCCAAAGTGCACTTCATTGGAAAGTGCACTTTCATGAAAGCTGATTCACCGAAGCACGTTACAGTGGGGAAAAGGAAATATATCCTTTTCCCCAATGTAGTTTGATCTTAGAGTTAGAATATTTAAGTAGGGGAGTGTGGAGGGTGCAGGGGGGCTTGCCCTCCTGCAAAATAGTGTCTGTAGTAGTTTTTTATTTTTTTTTCTGATTTGGTGAATCGGCTTTCACGAAAGTGCACTTTCGTGGAAGTGGGGTTTTCTTTTTCTTTTTCGAGATTGTGAAATTTCGATAAAGAAAAGTAGACCCATATATATATATATATATATATATATAGATATATAGATATATATAAATATATATGTAAATATATATATATATATATATATATATATATGTAAATATATATATATATATATATATATATAAATATATATATATATATATATATATATATGTCTACTTTACATGATCGACTTTTCACAAAGTCAAAATTCATATGGCCGAGACCATATAATCGATTTTGGAAAAGCCGAACATGTAAAGTAAACACAGAAACACAATGAACACTTACCTAAAAGCTGTTAGCGGGGGGGCTACACCCCCCTGCACCCCTTTAACTTAAATATACCAACTCTGAGATCGCACTACAGTGCGGAAGAGGGAATTTTTCCCATTCCGCACTGTACGGAGATAGCAGTTCCCCATGGTCGGCTTTTCAAAAGTCGATCTTATGGTCTCAGCCATATGAATTTCGATTTTGTGAAAAGTTGATCATGTGAAGGGGGCCCATATATATATATATATATATATATATATATGATATGCACTGGATCAATAATTTAGTACATTGGACTTCAAATCATTGACCTACCTGTCATTACATTCCTATGCAGCAGCAATCAAAGTGTTCAGTTGCTGTGTGCCTTTATGTAACCCCTGCACTGCCATCCAAGTACCAGTTTTGCTATATCCCATGAGCACACAATGTCTGCTCTGCTGTTCACCCCATAATACAGTGTAACGTCCGGGTGCTAACTGTACTATATAGTTGAACAATGCAGATTTCTCTGCTGTCATCCCTTGTAATACAGTAACACTGTAATTCCTCAACTGCGAAATGTAGGGTGCACAGTCTTATATGTAGCACACTTGTTTCCCTTAATTCCTCCCCAGAGAGCCCTGTCTTAGTTATAGGGTGCAACATTTCACCCTCCTTTGCACCCTGCCAGATTTTTTACATTCCCCACTTTTCAAGTATCATTTCATTTTCTTTGACACTGATGTACTATGTACAGTTGAAATAAATTGTGCACAGAGCTACTGTTTTGTCATTCAGTTCACTTAGGTAAGCAATGGCCACTGGCTGGCAGTTGTGCAGTTCTGTTTCTGCATCTCACACCTTTCAACATTGCTGCCACAATTCTGCCCATTCTATGGCTAGTATTTACTGTGGACAGAATCACTGAATAATACTGATAGTTACTGATGCCATTTAAGGATCATATGGGCCATGTGGTCTCTTTATTATTTACAATATATGATCCAAGTCATACGTATCCAAAAGCCTATCTTCACCACAGTCATCTAGATGGCATAGCTGTCCTCTGCAATCTGAAATTTACATTTTTTTTTGCTCTTTTGCCTGCTTGGAAAGTTGTTCTAATCATCTATCACTCTTTTTGTGGAAGAGTGATACTACCTTATGTCTCTCATAAACTACCCTCAATGTAGCCCTAAAATGTATTCTCTTATCATACCTCTTTCATATTATGCTAACCACTTGAACTCTGTGGATACCCCTGAGGAACTTACAAGTGTTATCATGCCCGTGTCTGCTTTTTTTCCTCAAGTTATTACATGTTGAGACCTCTTATGATTTTTCTGTGTCTTTCGAGGCAGACTCTGTGTGTGTGTGTGTGTGTGTGTGTGTGTGTGTGTGTGTGTGTGTGTGTGTGTGTGTGTGTGTGTGTGTGTGTGTGTGTGTTTGTGTAATATCTGTATGTTTTTTGTCACTATTGTCCTTTGAACTACCATCATCCTGTGTCAGTACACTAAAGTTATCTTCAGAAACGAGTGGTTGAGTTCTTACAGATGGTTTAAATTCTCATTTTCTATTAGTAATATTTCTCTCTTTCATATCTCAGTATACTGCCAGCCTTTCTTGTTGCTTTCTCACACTGCTTGCTTACTTTATGTCATATGATGTGACTACAAGTCCTGTTCTTCTGTTGACGCTTCTAACCTCTACCCAAATTTGCACTCTTTTCCTGGGTTTCTGCTTCCCAGTTACATTATTTTACTTTGTTGTTGAATTTAAGTTTCCATATTCTAAACTATTCTTCCAATCTTTTTCTCATCCTTTTTTACACTTCTGTTGTATCAGGCATGTTGTAATAGTCTGTACTATCAGCAAAAATGTTCACTCATGCATTCTGCATAGTTACTAATAAAGACACCAAAAAGGACAGGTCTCTGTAATGGCACTGTGGTAACCAAATGGTTACTGTCTTTTCATCTGAATGAACTGTAATACCCTCTAAATAATTTTCTCTGGACAATGTTTTACCCATACAATCACACTAGAACCCACCGCAATCCTGTCTAATTTGTTCACACACCGTTTATTTGAAATGCATTGAATATATTGGCTATATCCACCACACCATTTTGATTTTCTTTTACCCATACTATCACCCCAGGACCCACTTCACGCCTTGTCTAATTTGTTCACAAACCATTTATTTGATATACATTGAATGTAGCCAGAATTTAAGTTGGCTATATCCAACACACCATTTTGATTTGAGTTGCTACTCAGTCAAATAGGTCTTCTACGTTTGATTAGCATGACTTTCAGCATATGTAGGTTTTAACACCCCAACACAGTCACCATATATTTTCCTTAACTTACTGTAAAGCTGGCACTGTTTTTTTTTTAACAAAATGATCACAGTTTCTTTTCTGTACTTTTATTTTCAATAATTACATTCATAAGAGAGGCTGGATCTCACTTCTCTGCATTATTAAATTAGGGGAGGGTTAAGTTGAGGAGAGCACCAACACTCACCTTTTAAATCAAAGCTACCAAAACAAGGGTTTAAAGAAAGTAAACCATTGCCATTTTATAGGAACATTTTATATTTCCATGTGCTGTATATGGAAAACACACATTTTCAAATCTTATTCATTATTTTAAGTCTATGTTTTCCAGCTTAGGCCTAGTATAGAATGTCCAGAATAAAAAGCTACATTTTGCCTGACTTTCCCATTTTGAATCCATGCTGTCTTGAGCCCTGTGCCCAGAAACTTTCATATTTTTTTCCTAAAAAAAAAGGTCAAACTGAAGGAGCAGTCGTTTCCATTACCTGCTGTCATGTTCCCACTCTGTATGAAAGTAGAAATCGCATCTGGTCTTTGTACTTCTCAGTCTCCTGAAAAATACATTGTCTGCTCACACAATACAGCACATTGCTGTAAAAAGCACAGTGACATTAAATTCTTGAACTAAAGCCACGTGACCGCCAGTGCAGTCATCACCTGTAACTGTGTCCTTAATGTTACATCACTACCCCTTCACAATATTACAAGAAGTTAAAATTAAACAAATAGTTTTGTGGTCACTGAAAATGATGAAAGCTGAACACAGCAGTCTGGCTACCCATTCATTAATCCTAGCCCTTGTATTCTGGGTTCTGGTTGAAGAAGGTCCTAAAATATCACACAATTTACTGGGTTAATATGAAAATAAATAAAAAATAAAATAAGAAACGAAGAGATGTGCATTGTAATTAAATTAAAAAAAACAGTAGATGTGGATGGAAAGGCAGGACATGATACAGTCAAAAACTGAAGTGATAGTCAAAAAGTAGATAATGTGTGGCAGACTGCAATAAGTAAATGGTTACATGGTAAGCGGTACTACTTGATGAAAACTTTCTTTTTACTAAACTTCAGTGTTATAAAGGTAATGTCTGTAATTTAGAAACCAGATTGTACTATATGAAACAGTGAGGTGAGAGGTGATACACAGGGAGGGCCATTTCTGAGACATATAATGCAGTGTTGCTACCTGGGAAGTAGTATGGTCAGCATTTTATGCAAATGATCATATCCATCCATCCATCCACAACCCCTTTTTCTCCATTTTTGCACATGTGGCTGTGATGTCACTTCAACAGTGACAATCATCTGGAGCCAAGGTTTACAATACTAGGTGGCTAGCACTGCCACTGTAGTTTTTTCACACCACAACATTGGACGCACACACTCACAATATGGTTGATTTAGAGTGTCCAATCCACCTACTGCATGTGTTTGGAATGTGGGAGGAAACTGGAGAAACCTGAGGAAACCCACTTGAACACAGGGAGGCATGACCATATAATGACATTATGTACATGAAACCAGCTGTGAAAGGAAATGATGATTAATACGGTGTTGTGATTCAGAAAAAGTATAAAAACTGTGCAACAAGATGCTATGGACAGATAGTTTGTACACTCTCATTTCTTGGTGAGCAGAGGGAGAGACTGTGTTAAGGTGTTAAGTGCTATATTAGAACATGTCCCTGAGAGAGGATGTAATTTTGATGTTAAGAAATAACTTCTGTACAAGGAAACTGTTTTTATACTGAAATATGGGACTTTAAGTCCTATGGGTATTAATGTAGAGTGTAATTGGAAAGTCTTTTTAACTTAATTTAGGGTCAATTTTGTAGTTAGTGGATGATTAGTCTTGTTATATAAGTCTGAGTATTTAGAACTGTTTTATTCTCTTTGAAGGCTCTATGCCAAGGTGCTAGAGGTTTTATTAAACCTTTTCTACTTGGAGCCATGTTTTTCATTGTTTTTCCAGTTTGACCAGAAGTGGTAGGTTTGTTTTGTTGTTTCAGCTTTATGATGTCCAGTGATCCATCGGTTAATTTGCCTAAGGTTTTTAGGCAGGAATTATTAGAATCCAGACAAAGAACTATGGACCAATTCACTACACCTTTAGGTGAGAGAAATGCTGAACATTCAGTCCGGGGGGATGAGAATGCATACCCTGGAAAAAAGCTTTTGTTAGAAGAACATCATAAAAGAAATAATAATCCATTTTCCATATTGGGACAGTGGGCTGGTAGCTCTTTGTCTGCTGAATCCAAAGAGGTTTGAGAAGCTGGATTGGCTTATGTCTAAGGAACTATCAGTACATTTCAACTGTTTAAGCTTGCACGTTATTTGGAACTGGATATTACACCTAGGCTTCTGAGGGCTTTTAAAAATCCTACTACTCCCTTTGACACACAATATGAGTGATCAAAGATTTCAAATTAGGTGGGTAGCAGCAGCTCATCGTTGCTCCATAGAGTGGATAAATATATTAGTTGAAAGAGACAGACTTAAACAAGCCAAATTGAGAGAGGACATAAATGTGGCTTGTGAATCTCTTTCCCATTTATTGGGTAATGAACAAATGGAGAACTGTCTTTGTGATATAAAAAATAAACTAGCTGATTTTGAACAGAATTTATTGAACATTAAGAAAAATAAGGTACATTGTGATATTCGAGATTACAACAATGGTGTAGCATTTACATGGCGAACCTATAAGAATAGATGCATGACGCAGGCCCGTTCTGGGGAACGTCAGGAGGAGCTACAGCATAATGGCGGCTCTGGACCAGGCTATGAAGTATCCAAGGAGTGGGAGAGCGATTCCGGTGATTACCCAGACTTGTCAGCAGCTCAGGACCCCTGGTACTTGAATCAGACATTTCGGAGGGGCCAGAGAACCGATCATGGCAGCTATAAGAACAACAAGAGAACAAGAATGGCTCCTGAGTCAACGGATAGACAACTGCATGAGGGACAGTCTTTCACATATCACAGGTACAAGTGAGTCTGCTGGAATTAATTATGGGACTAAACATTCAGCAGTCAATAATTTTTGGACAATTTAAATGTTTCTAATGTTTGTGATCAAAGTAAATATGTTATTAATCTATCTGGTCATGCACTTAGTGATAGGGAAATGAAAGTGCTTAATTGAGGCTTGAAGGTCATACCTACTGTTATGCCAAGATTGTATGTGTTGAAAAAGGATGTTTTGTTTGTCTAGAAAATTGCACTTAGCTAATTATTTTAAGCATAATAGAGAATGTATGGATACTCAAGATGTGGAAAATATTTCTACAGAGAATGTATCAGATGATAGCCTTTATTCCTGCATGTCGGATTTTGAAGATGAAATGGTGTACAATGCATATTCCAAGTTAGACACTTCTAAAATTATGCAAAAGAGTCAGTTTATTCTATCATTTAGTCATGTAGGCATAGAACAATGTTCCTCTATGATTGATTTTGCCCTAGAAACACTGTATAAGGACTTTATAATGAACAAAAATCGTGTTTGTTATAATTTAACCAAATTAGAATGGGAAGCATTACAGACACTTAGTAATAATCAACACCTTGTATTTAAACCAGCGGATAACGGAAATAAGGTTATTATAATGCATTATACACAGTATGCCAAAATGTGTTATGAACATCTCGATGATAATAAAACTTATAAAAGTAGCAGTATGAAAGAATATGAGGAAGCTATGGGGAGGTATCTAGATTTACTGAATAAAGGAGTAAGATTAAGTTATTTTTCAAGTGATGATGTGAGATATAAATTTAATGTACTGGAGTGTGAAATTGCCAAGTTCTACTGCCTGCCTAAGATTCATAAAAATATACATAACCCCCCTGGCTGCCCTATTGTTTCAGCATGTAAATATTTTTTGAATAATATGGGTATTTTTCTACATAATTTTTTGTTACCCTTTGTTACTAAACAACTGGCATTTATTAAAGTTAGTTATGATTTCTTAGGAAAAATAAAGTCTATTCATTGGTCACATGAAATGTACTGGTTAACTGTTGACGTTAAAAGTTTATATACTAGTATCGAACATAAACATGGAATTGAAGCTTTAAGAAGAACATTAGGCTATAGTCCTTTAACATGCTATATTAATGAATTAGTTGAATTTTGTTTGGTTAATAATTATTTTGAGTTTGACGGTCATATATTTCATCAATTACAAGGGTTGCAATGGGGGCAGCTTTTACCGCCATGTATGCAAGTATTATGATGGGCTTGTTTGAAATGGACCATCTAAATGGTTTAATTTTTTTTAAAGAGCATGTAATTCAGTATTATAGATATATAGATGATTTAATTTTTATTTGTGAAAGGGGCCAGGATAAAGTTACTGGTTTCTTAGATGAACTTCAAAATAATATATTTTCTTTAAAATTTGATGGTGTACAGTTAGGTAGATCAGTAATGTTTTTGGATATTCCTTTAACAGGGGAGTTAAATGGAAAAGTGGTGAGTAGAATCCATCGAACATTTGAGGATGGTATGTACTTTTTAGATGCAGATAGTTGTCATCCACCCCATTTGTTGAAATCTCTCCCCTATGGTGAATTTCTCTGTGTGAAGCGGCTATGTAATAACAGCCCTGATCTTGTTAAAGAACTTAATATAACAGCTGAGCTGTTTATTAGGAGGGGTTATTGTAAACAGAATGTACACGCTTTACTAAATAATGTTATGGAGAATCCTTAGAATAAGAAAGGTGGGCCAAATTTTTGGCGACCTACAAATAATATTGCTGAAATAGGTTCTAATCTTGGGAAAATCTATGTAGTTACCATCTATAATGCTTTATCAGATAAAGTAAAGGAAATAATCAAACATTACTGGAATTTCCTACATATATTTAAATAATTCTCTGACATAATATGTAAAGCTCCTATATTTTCATACCGTAAGGGGAAGAGTATTAAAGATATTTTGGTACATGCTAGTTTCTGCTCTCCCAGTTGCAGAATTAGTCAAACATTAAGTGTAGTAGGTATATTTCCCTGTGGTAGGTGTATTATATGTAAATATGAATGTAGAACATTCAAATATATTAATGGGATTCCTTTTAGGGTTAATTGCAAATTTTCATGCAACACAGAAGGGGTTGTCTATGCACTAAGGTGCCCTTGTGGCAAGTTTTATCTGGGTGAAAGCAAGAAGGCTTTCAAACTTAGAGTTCAAGGGCACATCAGAGACATCAGAAATGTCAAACTTGAAAGCCCTCTTGCAATGCATTTTAAAGAGTATCATAACAAAAACCCAGAAGGCTTACAATGTTCTATATTAGAACATGTCCCTGAGAGAGGATGTAATTTTGATGCTAAGAAAAAAACTTCTCTACAAGGAAACTGTTTTTATATTGAAATATGGGAATGGGTATTAATGTAGAGTGTAATTGGAAAGTCTTTTTAACTTAATTTTGGGTCAGTTATATAATTAGTGGATGATTAGTCTTATTATATAAGTCTGAGTATTTAGAACTGTTTTATTCTTCTTTGAAGGCTCCATGTTGAGGCCCTAGAGGTTTTATTAAACTTTTTCTACTTGGATTCTGTTTTTTCGTTGTTTTTCCAGTTTGACCAGAAGTGGTGGCTTCATTTTGTTGTTTCAACCTCCAACATCATCTTCAACATTGGTTTTCTGATGAGCCGTCAAAAAGATACTTTGTTTGACTCACTGTTTATCTTAAATTAAACATGGAAAATGGTGAGCCGAAAAAACCTACAAAAATATAGAAAAAAAATCTTTCCATGATGTGGGGAGTAAGTTCCCCCCAAAAATTATATATATATATATATATATATATATATATATACACTAACTCCATGGTCACACCACAGTAGAGAAAAGGGAAAAAACTGAAAAGTACATTGCCTGCTCACACAATACAGCACATTGCTGTGAAAAGCACAGCGACATTAAATTCTTGAACTAAAGCCACGTGACTGCCAGTGCAGTCATCACCTGTAACTGTGTCCTTAATGTTACATCACTATCCCTTTACAATATTACAAGAAGTTAAAATTAAACAAATAGTTTTATGGTCACTGAAAATGTTGAAAGCTGAACACAGCAATCTGGCTACCCATTCATTAATCTTAGCCCTTTTGTTCTGGGTTCTGGTTGAAGACGGTCCTAAAATATCACACGATTTACTGGGTTAATATGAAAATAAATAAAAAATATAATAAGAAACAAAGAGATGTGCATTGTAATTAAATTAAGAAAAACAGTAGATGTGGATGGAAAGGCAGGACATGATACAGTCGAAAACTGAAGTGATAGTCTAAAAGTAGATAATGTGCGGCAGACTGCAATAAGTAAATGGTTACAATATAAGCTGTACTACTTGATGAAAACTTTCTTTTTACTAAACTTCAGTGTTATAAAGGTAATGTCTGTAATTTAGAAACAGTTACCAGATTGTATTATCTGAAACAGTGAGGTGAGAGGTGATGCACAGGGTGGGCCATTTCTGAGACATACGTAGTGCAGTGTTGCTACCTAGGAAGTAGTATAGTCAGCATTGTATGCAAATGATCATATCCATCCATTCATCCATCCATCCACAACCCCTTTTTCCCCATTTTTGCACATGGGGTTGTGGTGTCACTTCAACAGTGACAATCATCTGGAGCCAAAGTTTACAATACTAGGTGCCTAGCCCTGCCACTGTAGTTTTTTCACACCACAACATTGGGCACACACACACTCACACCTATGTTTGATTTAGAGTGTCTAATCCACCTACTGCATGTGTTTGGAATGTGGGAGGAAACTGGAGCAACCGGAGGAAATCCACTTGAGCACACGGAGGCATGACCATATAATGACATTATGTATATAAGATCAGCTGTGAAAGCAAATGATGATTAATATGTTGTTGTGATTTAGAAAAAGTATAACAACTGTGCAACAAGATGCTATGGGCAGAGAGTTTGTACACTCTCATTTCTTGGTGAGCAGAGGAAGAGACTGTGTTAAGGTGCTAGGATTAGCATCTATATTAGCTGGACAACATATCTTAGAGACTGCTCTTACAGCCAGTGTTTGTGATGATGCATGCCATCACCCACCACATTGCAGATGGACGCAACTACATCTAATCTACTATTATTTCCATGGCAGTGATATAGCTGAATGTTATTTTGTGGACAGAGACTTAATATGGAAGTTTGCTGAATACCTGTCCATCTGTACACCATGGTATGTTTAACACTGACCATACTTGCTACACAGACCTTTCATCAGCCATCAGAGGATACAGTGGGTGTCTCACAGATGTCTAACTTCCACATCTTACACCATTTCCTTGATGTCATGCTTCAGTATAAGGAGTACAATATGAGTATCCCACAGATTGCAAGGAAGAGAAACACCCCTATTTGAGTGTTTTATGACATACCCCATTTCACTGAAGTTTCAGAGGCCATATACTGCACTGCACCCTCATCAACATCAACGGTCTGCTTTGTCCACATGGATAGCAGTACATCATCTGCAATGATTTCCACTCCATCAAATGCCAAGAGGTACGCAATACAGAAAGTATTATTTACAATGCATCTTTGTGCAATCCAGGCAGTCCCCTTGATTCCCATGTCTGGTTACACCTGACCTATACCAATAATTTGTGTGGGGGATTTCCCACAGGTACATTTTATTGGTGATGGTAGATATGCCCTGAAGCCATAGCTGGTAATGCCAATATGAATTGTAGAGAGGAGAGCATGACAGAGTTTTCATACAACTCCACCCTGTTACAGACCTGCAACATTGCTGAGCATGAATTCTGATTGCTGCCTAGATTCCTATGGTGGTGTACAGCAGTATATTCTAGAGATGCACATCAAGATATTTGCTGTCTATGCGTAGACATGATAGACCAGAGTGAGCAGCAGAGCAGGCGCTGAATGAGGAGTCTTCAGGGGAATTAGCTGCAGGGGAGTGATTCAGGTGGCTGTGTATACTGCAGTACTGGCAAAGATGCAGTGTCTGGTTCATAGCTATGAGTCAGATGAGAAAAAAGAAAGATTAAAACTGTTGCATGCAATACTTTCTCCAGAGTTTGCAATACACTGCATTGACTAGCTATGCTGTGCATACATCATCACATAATCCATGTGACATTCCCATGCACATTATAAAATGATCAGAACACATCAAAAATATCCAAAGTGGTGTAGAATTTAAAAGAGATCCGCGGTGGTGGTGCTGCTGTAGCATTGTCACCTCACAGTAAGACGCTGACCGGTTCGACTCTCAGCTAGAGCGTCTTCTGTATGGAGACATGCGTGAATGGGCGTACCTTCGTTGAAGATTGTACATTAGGGTTGGCAACTCAGCATGTAAAAATCAACTGCCAATCATTAGCGGACCGGAGTTCAGCATCCACTATCACCTGTAATTCAAGGGTTACCTAAACTTCACTAAGACCCCATATGTCCACCACTAAGACCTATAGTAGCTGGACAAGGATGGTCAATAGAGCCAGCCTATATGTGTATATATATATATATATATATATATATATATATATATATATATATATATATGTATATATATATCTAGAGAGAGAGAGAGAGAGAGAGAGAGAGAGAGAGAGAGAGAGAGAGAAAACCCTCCACCCATATTTGAATAACATAGGGCATATATTAAAAGACACAAAACGCTTTTTGAATGTCTTGTTTGATTTTTGTGATAATTATAAGAACTATAAAGATGTGTATTTAGTAACTATGGATATTACATCACTGTTTACTATGATCCTGAACAAAGAAGGAATAAGCAACATAAAGTTGTTTTGTAAGTTTTGTAAAGAATTTAATGAAGGGAACATGGAAGTTATTACTAAGTTGTTACAGACAGTCTTGGAAAATAACAGATTTATGTTCAATGAAACTATCTGTTGGCAGAGGCATGGCATAGCTATGGACATGTCTTGTGCCAATAGCTACGCCAGTGCTGTACTAGCCATTTGGGAAGATGAGTTTATTCCAAGAGGGAGATACAGACAACATATTCTGTATTACTGTAGGTTTGTGCATGACCTTTTTTGTTATGGGGGGGGGTGACGACACAGGTACAGTTTACAGATTTTTTTGACTACATTAATAACTCTACAAATTACTTAAAATTTTCAGTGGATATGTCAGTAGAAGAAGTTCACTTTTTGGATGTTAACATTAAAAAAGATGTGGAAGGGAAGATATATACAAATTTATATTAGAAAGAATGTCACTGTGACAATTTTGTGCACAGAACTAGTATGCACCCTCCACATATATGTAAAAGTGTAGCACATAGCCAGTTACTTAGAGCATCGAGGCTTAATACAAGAACAGAGGATTTTGAACAAGTTGAAAAGATGAGTCAATATTTTGTAGAGAGAGGTTACCATAAGGATGAAATTAATAAAACTAGAGATGTGGTGGTTGAAATGAGGGAAAACACAGCTAGACCATATTTTTCTAAAACGAATAATATGTCAGTACATACAACACATAAAAGGAAGACAGAAAATAAAATAAGATTTCCCCTGTTTTATTCCACTTATGTGAGGCTGTATAAAAATATAATTGAGAGGCACTGGGAAATTTTGATGACAGATAAAAAGATTAGTTCCTTACTGGAACCTAGACCGAGGTTTGCACATAAGAATATGCACTCTTTAAAGAGAAGACTTTGTTATTTTAAGAATGAAAATATAAGGAAAAGAGATGGACATGTGGGAGATGTTCCATGTGTAAATACATAAGTAACTAATTAGTTTTTACATCCTGACACAGGCAGTGAATATGTATTTAACATTTCAACTACATGTGCTTCAGAATGTATTATTTATTTAGCCCAATGTTCAGTATGTTTTTGTTTCTGTGGTAAAAACAGATAGAGCCCTTAGAGATCGTATCAAGGAACATATGTACCAGATGCAGAAAAAAAGTGGTAAATGCAGTATCTAAACATATTAGAGTGAATGACAACACACACAATTTTACTTTTTTTAGTTATGGGCAAACTATATGACAACATCAGAATGGGGGACATTAGAAACAGGACAGAACAGCTTGAGGCAAAATGGATTATAAGACTGAAAGCAGATTCTGGGCATGGGTTAAACGACAGGATACCCATAGGACCAAAACTTAAAGGACTGAATGTTTTTACTTAATGAGGGATGTTTCTTTAAGATGATTGTGACTTAATTAGTTGGTTCAGGGTATATAAGTTACACAGTAGATGGCATGAATTTGTATCTGAAGAAACAGAAGTTATCTGTGAAAGCGCTTATACATCTATGGTTGAATAAAGAAGAGTTTTTTACACTGGAACTACCTGCCATTTTTTTTTACTACAAGTGCTTTATATATATATATATATATATATATATATATATATATATATATATATATTTATGTTATACCTTTTAACTGTAATTTTATCTTTTAAACATGTTGGAAGCGCAAGCAAAAGCGGTTCAGTATTATTTATTTATTTTACATTTGTTGACTGGGAGTAGTCTGACTGAGCTGCAAATAGCCCTTTTTCAGTGGTGGCAAGGGGAGAAAAGCTCCAAAACATTATACAATACAATAAAAAAGAAAAATTACAGAGGCAAATATTCAAAAAAGGACGACAGAGATATTTTTTTCACAGGTATTTGCAACATTATGCAAGTATCAAATATTTACAAGTAATCATTAATAATGCAGGCAATTTGAGAAAAAAGATATATTCTTACAGTTTTAAAGTATTGATTCAATATAAACATTAGTTACTTTCAGGTGATGATTTAGAGGAGGTATTTAGGGAGAGAGGAGTTAAGCTGAAGCACAGGAAATCAAAGTTTAAAAGAGACAGGTAGGCAAGGCCAGGAGGGGTAGAACTGTTAAAGCAGTAAGAGAGCATAAGTTAAAAGTTAGGGATAGTGGTCAATTAATGAGCAGTTTATGGGTGGGGGAACAGTTTATGGTGGGTGAGTACAGACTCAGGACCAGAGAGTTTTTAAGTGTTCTTTGGCAGCTGCTTTGAATTGTTTTAGTTGATTTAATAATCTAATTTGAAGTGGAAGCTTGTTTCATGCAGTGGTAGGATAGCAGCTATATAAGTTGCATCCCATATTAGTCCTAGGTTTATAGATAAGTAGTAAGTCTTGGTCAGAGCTGCGGAGTGATCTAGTTGGAGAATAGTGGGATAGAAAGGAGTATAGGTTAGGGCAATAGAAAAGTTGGTATAGTATAGAGTACACAATCTGAAGCTGAGAGAGAAGCAACGGGTTGGGTAGCTCCAGCCAGTTTAAGTGAGACACCGTGATGAGTTTTATAAGTATGTTGGGCAGAGAATCTGGCTACATTGTTATAGGTTGAGTTAAGTTTTGCTAGGAGTGTGGCGTTAAGGTT
This sequence comes from Protopterus annectens, assembly GCF_019279795.1. Taxonomy (NCBI): domain Eukaryota; kingdom Metazoa; phylum Chordata; order Ceratodontiformes; family Protopteridae; genus Protopterus; species Protopterus annectens. The sequence continues at coordinate 609,652,491 of NC_056747.1, forward strand.
TGTATTTGAGAACCATATAATAGACTGGGTAGGAGGTAGGTATGAGATAGGGTTACTTTAGCTGTGGAAGTGAGGCACATTCTATTTCTGTATAGGAGGCATAGTTTCTTATGGGTCTTCCTGATAAAGTTGTTGATGTGAAGTCAAATTTAAGTTGATCGTCTACAGTGACATCTAAGAGTTTGGTGCTAGATTTAGGTGCTACTGGAGTCTTATTGAGAGACAGTCTAGTAAAAGTACACTTGAGATAGGTAATAGATTTTGGGAGAAAGAGTAGGAGTTTGTTTTTTGGGGGGATTTAGGATTAGTTGGTTGTTGGTGAGCCAGGTTTCCACTGATGTAAAGGTAGCTTGAGTAGTAGAGATGAGACCAGAGGGAGAGTCAGAGATAGTAATCACAGTAGAATTATCTGCATATTGTACAAGAAATGACTGAGAGCAAGAGGTATAGAGTAGATTGGAGGAAATATTAAATAGCAGTGGAACCAATATGGATCCTTGGGGGATGCCCATTTTTACGGGGAAGGAAGGGGAGAGTGCAGAGAGACATTTCACTGATTTTAATCAATCAGAAAGATAGCTATAAAACCAAGAGACAGTAGCAAGGAAGAAGTTAAGATTAGTCAGTTTAGCCAGAAGTAGAGAGTGTGAGATGGTATCAAAGGCTTTAGAAAGGTCTAGAAATAAACAGGAGACAAGTTTGTTGTTATCACGAGCCAGGGAAATAGTGTTGGTAAAGACGATAAGGGCAGTGGTTGTTCTGTGTTTTGGGTGGAATCCATGCTAAGTAGGAATAAGTAGGTTTTCCTGTTATAGATATTGTAGAGTTTGCTTATGCATTTTTCAGGTAGCTTAGAGAGGGGTGACAGAATGGTCATAGGTCTAAAATAAGAGATTTCTTGGGAATTAACTCCTTTGTGGCTAGGTAATGTGTAAAATTCTTTCCAGATAGATGGAACTTTAGACTCAGAGACAGAGCAGTTGATCAAGATAGATACAGGAAAAGCAAGAGTATCAGCTGCTAGCTGGAAGAAGTAGGAAGGAATGTTATCAGTAGAAGTAGAGCAAGGTTTTAATGTGGAGAGTAGAGATTTGATATACGCAGTAGATACAGTTTAAAAATAAAGGGGTTTAGAGGAGTTGGAACTAAGAGGTAGGACAGAGTGATTAGGATCTTTAACTGGGCGAGGATTTGTATTAATCATTTTTGTTACAGATTCAATAAAAAAGGTGTTAAAGATAGTGGCATTTTCTTTGGGTGTCCTATTTGGGTAGGGATTAGGGGACGAAGAGTTTCCAGGCTGCAATATTTGGTTGATTGAATTCCATAATTTTTTGGGATTAGATTTTAGTGCTCTAGGAGGGCTGAAGCAAAATTCCTTTTTATCTTTAGCAATGTGTATTTTTGTCAGGTTTCTAAGTTCTTTGTACTTTTGCAAGTCAGAGGGGAGTTTATATCTCATCCAGGTTTTCCACATCCTGTCCCTATTTCTTATTAGGGTGCGGGTTGCCTTAGAGAGCCATGGGGATACTTTGGATTTTATTCTAATAGTACTGAGAGGTGCAAGAGAGTTTAGTATATCAAGAAAGATAGAGTTAAATGATTGGACTGCTTCATCCAGAGTAAGCTCATTAAGGTGACTCCAGTTAATTCTAGAGAGAAGGGTCTTAAAGATGTCGGGAGAGAAATTGGATATTTTTCGACAAGTTATGTATCTATGAGGTCTGGTAAAGTGGGGAGAGAATCTAGTAACTTTTATTGGAGGAGAGTGATCACTAGGGGAATTGGGTAGGGTTTCTGGGTTATGATATATAGAAGGGTCAGATACTAGTATCCAGTCAATTAAAGTACTAGGGATTTGTGAGTTATTGTAGTGAGTAGGTTCAGATATTAGTTGTGTAAAGCCATGTAGATTAATGCAAGAGGTAGAGTTAGGGTCATTTAGAGCTAGACAATTTATATTTACATCACCAAGGAGAATTGTTTCATTCGAATAGTGTTCAGTGAGATGAGAGAGAAAGTTTTTGAGTAGGGGAGTATTATCCCCTGGAGGAATATAGATGGCTACTACAGTTATGGTAGAGAAGTTATTAAGTTTAAAGTTGGCTGCCAGGATTTCTGCTGAAGGGAAAGATGGGATTGGTTCCTTGAGATAAGAGAGGGTTAGATGGTTAGAGTATATAATGGCAACTCCACCCCTTTTTTTCTTCTGGCAATCAAAGCAAAGTATATCCTGGGGGAAGAATGTCTCTGTATGGGATATGTGGCATGGAATTCACTAGTTAAGCCGCCTCACTATTTTGCCTATTCTTTCTTTTACTTTCGATCAAGACGCATTCAACAGAATGTGTCTTCAATCACATAATAGGAACCCGAATTATTGGAGGGTGAGGCTGTGACAGGTCCTGGGATGGGATGAACGTCGCCTGATAAAAGTAGGGTGACAGGGTGAAAATGAGACTTATGTTTGTATAAGTAGCTGCAGAGATATTTTGTTTTAGTTTTAGAACGGATAGTGCAGGAAGGAGGAATTCTGATTCTGGGAAGAGAAGTATTAAGGAGGGTAGATGATGAGATGTCAACAGATTGCTGTGGATAAGAGAAGATATAGCCTTGAGAATTTGTAGGGCTATTGTTGACTGGAGTTAAATAAGGATGAAAGGCAGTCAATGATGAGAGAAGAAGTAATGGAGGCAGATAGAAAAGAGAATAAGGTGAGATAGTCATATTGGAAGTTAAGAGGAATCAGATGTTTTTTGAGTTAAGTAGTAGTGTGTAAGGAAGATTTTTAGAGTAGGGCTGAGGATGGAGCCAGTAGGGGGAGTTGGTGAGAGTGTGGAGAGTTAGGATCAGTAGGGATACTAATGTAACTAGTAAGAATGAGGGGAGGGGAGGGAACTTAGTGAATGTTCTGGGAGACAGGAAGAGGTGTGGTGTAAGGCTATGGGTGTGTCAGAAAGGAAAGTATAAAGGAAATTATATGGGGGGGTGTGGGAATGGGGATGGGAAAGGGAGCAAACAGAGCGGGGCTAGTCCCAAGTCTCGAGCTGCGGTGGAAAAGTAGACAGTCAGTCTCCAATCAGGGAAGAGCAACAGAGGAGTAGGGGGGACAAGCTAGGATGGTAGCTCATTGAAGGTGGAAAGAAGCAGAAAAGGTAGAGTAGTAGCTGTGGGTAAACATCAATTAAGAGTAGCAAAGAGGAGAAAAAAAGAATACAAAACACTGCAGGACAACTAAAGGTAAAGTAGAGATTGTAAGCGGAGGGAAGAAGGAGTTTTTGTGAAAGGTCCCCAAAAGGCTGGGAAAGAACAGAGGAAACCTAGCAACTAAATTAGTTATTGTAGGTTTCTAATTGATTAGCTAAGAACTTGGGCAGTATCATGTGATTTAGAGTGGATTATTTAAATTTATGTGATGTAATGAAGGTTTTATCTGATGAAGTCTTGTGGATAAACAAGATAAATGTGGTTATCCAAAAGTTTTTTTATGCTTTTACATATAATTTGTTGTGATTTGCTAAATTAAAAAGACTTGCAGAAGTGAACTTGATCCGTATGCTTTGAACTTAATCCATTTTATTTGACCTTATCAGTTAATTAACACAATCATAATCCCTTTATTATCTCTCATCACTCGTATTTCTTTGTTGGAGGAAAGTTCCCTTAAAATTGCCTTTCATCAAAAATCAGGTTATGCACTGTCATTTTTTTACCCAACTTTTTTCTTAGGTCCTCCTCACATACATCATGGATGACCTGTATGATGTTGTGAAGAGAGGGGGTTATATGTGTTTCACCTCATGAATGTGTCTTGTTTCGGCTGAATTGGGGATGTTGTGCAATAAAAACTGTAAATTTAGTTTTCTCACATACAATTGGAGATCACTCAAGACCTTAGTGATGTTGGCTGGCTGGGTTGAAGTAAAAGAAAAAAACTTTTCTAATAGTGCCACATGATGTTCATTCAAACACATGTTACTGAGATTTAGAATTTCTGTGTGTCCAATTATCTTTTCTTTCTGTTTCTCCCTTTCTCTCTGTTCTGTTTCTTTCCCCTGTTCTGCCACTGTAGTGTCCTTATATTGTTGGGAGAGTTCAGGAAAAAAGGAGCTGGCAAAAGAACAGGTGGTTGCTGAGTATTGCCCGAGTCTATGGAAAACTGATTTTGTGGGTTAGACTGCTCCCCAATCCCCTTGTTGGTAATTACTTCCAACTCTGCAGCATCTACTGTTTGACCTGTGTCAACTCTTCAATGTATATTAGTGTTTCCATTCAAACAATAAGCCACCCCTAAGCAACATCCTTCTTTGTCTCTCCTGGTTTTTCCTGTTTTCTGTTTACAATGGTGGCTACCAGTCTGTTGGGTTTGGCTGCTATGCTGTCATACAAAGTGTCTAATAATGAAAAGCAACTATTTCTTTTGACAACTTCATCCAATTTGCAAATGTTCTCTTCCAGTTGGCGGACCTTTGATTTGTAGTCTTCAACCAGCAGTTGCATCAATGAAATGCCAATGCCATTTAAAAGTTTCACCAAATCGCTGTGTAATTGATCTCCTGGTTTTACATTTGGAAACTTAAATGTTCTTAAACCTAATGGAACTAGCTCAGTTCTTATGCACTCTTCCCGATATAAGATCTCATACTGCCATTGTTTGTACTTTAAAATCAAATTCTCTAGTTGGAAAATGTATTTTTTGCAGTGTTCATAATCATTAATACCTGAACTGGTACTTCTGATAAATACATCTGAATTATACCTGCTTCCAACAATAGTGTCAGGAATGGATTTTTAATACTTCTAAATAAACTGACAAACTGTTTGTATCTCGTGTATGTTTTGCTGATGTTCTGTTACCAATGAAAGGATTTACCACAGTTACTAGCACAGATGCATTCAATTAAAGTTGAAAACTGTGTTTTCTGATGTCCCTGGCAGTCTTTTGTTGTGGTTCTTAGACTTAAAGCCCTCCAAAAGACTGCAGAGATCTGAAACTGCCACGGTGAGTCTTTGTGTGAGCAAAACAAGTTCTTCAGGCAACTGATGAGTGGAAAGGTCTAAATTTCCATCTTGAGGAGAAAGGCTTCCAAACATACTGGCTTACCACAAAAGAAAACTTCAAAAATAACCAAAGTGGTGCAGAATTTAAAAACAACAAGAAACTGCTAAAATAATTCCACAATAGCCAGTAAGGAAATTGTCTCCAACGCAGGTTTTTACTGATTGAGCACTTTCATTCTTTTATTTAACTAGAACAGGGGTCAGCAACCTTTTCGGAGCAGAGCCATTTTTTCCTAAAATGTTTGGTCCAAGATTTACAAAGAGCCACAATGAGTACAGATGGGGGTTTGAGATCCATTTTTTTTATTGCAGTATGGGTATATATGTATTTAACACAAACAACACTTCAAGTACTTACAGAAAAACAGAAAAACAAGTTAATGGGACTTTTAACACTGCATTTCTGCACAGAGTTGTTTCATGATCGGTGAGTATTCAGAAGTCTTCAATTTTAAACAGGTTTCAAGGCTTACATCATTAAGGTGACTTCTTAGCTTGCTTTTGATAGCATTCGTGTTGGGGAACATCTGTTCATATTAGTAAGTGGACCCAAATATCATTAAAATTCTAAATGCTACTGCTTTGAGTTGATGATAACAATGTGGAAGGCTATTCCAAGTTTCGAAAATCAGCTGGTCCTCCTTTTGACAGTTGGAAAGTTCCGTCCATTTGTGATTCATGGCTAATGTAACCTTTTCCATTTCCAGATTTTCAAGTTCCACTTGTAAAGAGATAAATTGTGAAGACCACAAATCTTTGCTTTTCAAGTCTGTTAGTTGTAGTTCAAACTGAGCTCTGTCAACTGTTGGAAATGGCAAAAAATGTATTTGATTGACATCTGCCACAACTGGTTTTGTCAAGAATCAAAGAGTGGACTTTTCATGTTTGAAATCTTTGAAACGATCCGTAAATGAGTCATGCATTTTTGCAATAGCTGCCAGAAAGTACTTGCTATCAATGACACTTCCAGTAGTTTCCAGATTTTTTTTAAAGTTTCAAAATGAAACAGATTTCCACTTTTCAAGTCTTCCGCAAACAACAGTAGTTGTTGTTCGAAGGAAAAGATGACTTCCAGAAGTGTATTTGCAGTGTTACCTCTACCTTCTAGCTTCTGATTCAGGTAGTTTAAATATCATATCAACAGCAAAGTAAAATTTCTGTAACCATTCTTCATCACTTAACTGTGGATATGTGTGTTCCTTTTCACTTAAAAAGGTCGTAATATGTTCAAGGCATGAAGCAAAATGTTTCAAGACTGCTCCTCTGGATAACCAGTGAACTTTATTGTGCAAAAGAAGGTCGGAATATTGACCGTTTACTTCTTCAAGAAGGGCACAAAACTGTGATTAAGTCCTCTTGCCATTATTTGGTTGACTATTTTTACTACCAAATCCATCACCTTTACAACTTCAATGGGACATGTCTGTGCACAAAGCACTTCCTGATGAATAATACAATGAAACATAAAAACATCTTGCTCTACATTTTGTTTGAAGAGGGTAACAAAGCCTTTGTTTTTACCCATCATACTGGGTGCTCCATTTGTAGCGATAGATACCAATTTATTGATGCCAATTTCCCTAACAGTCAAAAATTCCAAAATTGCTGCAGAGATATCTTTACCTCGAGTTTGTCCTTTAAAAGGCAACAAAGCCAGTAATTCTTCATGGAGACCTTTATCAGAAACATACCATCCCAGAAGGCTAACTTGTGCGATATCCTTCAAGTCACAGGACTCATCACATGCCAAAGAAAATACAGATGCTGATTTTATATCATTAAGCTGATGATCTGTCACATTCTTGCCCATCTTAATGGTTTTGTCGTGGACAGTTTTTGTGGATAGTGGAGTGTCATCAATTTTTTTAATAATATCTACTTTATTTTTGAAGTTAGAGTAGAGATGTTCGGCCAAATGCAAAAAGCATTTTTTTACATATTCTTCATCCGTGAAAGGTTTTCCATGCTTTGCAATCTCATGAGAAACAGCAAAACTTGCTGCTGCCACATTACTTAAAGATTGCATCCGGCTGCTGAATATTGATGTTGATTGTTGCATTTTTTGCTTTAATTCTGTCACCACTTTTTTCTTTCTTCTCCAACAGAATATCTCTTTGCAAATGCGTCATGCTTTGTTAAAAAGTGACGTTCAAGATTTGTTTTTCTGTTATTAGATAATTTTTCATTGCAAATTAGACATGTTGGCAGACCCATAGAGTTTTGCATAAAAGCATAATTTTCTTCCCATTCGGCTTTAAATTCATGGTGTTCATCTTCTATTTTTCGCTGTTTTTTATTAGTTGCCATCTTTCAGTTTGGGGAGGTCCTCCAGAAATCTGCAAAAGGTGGGGTTCAGTCTTATCAGTAGAGTACTATGGTGAGTGTGAAAAACAAAAGCCTCTTAAAATATACAGCTGGTCAATGAAAAATCTGAACTTGGCTATGCTATGAAAAAAGACCCATCAGTGCTCTGAACATATTCATAATGGCACCACCTACTCTAATCCAGTAATATTTCCAACATACTAGCAAACAAATTCAGTGTGAAATTTACCCCCGAGATGACTATCCAAAGTGTGCTTATCCCTGAATCTCTCAGGACCTCCCCCCAATCATCACTAAAGAATATTTACTGAAGGTACTCACCAAAACTAAAAATACAATACTTCCTCTATGGATCCTGACTGATTATCTGGCTGTTTAATTAATAGTACTAAAAGAAAAGCCCTGATAGAACCATTCCTACTATAAACCAACTGTATTTGAAGTGTCAGATATTGTAACAGAGATACAAGAACTGGACGTAGGATCCTTAGAAAGCAGTAGGAGCAAATTACATAGAAATAAATGGAAATTGTGGAAACCTGGAAATCTGGCAAGCTCTTCTGCACCCCCATGTGGAAGATGAGCTCCTCACACCTCTTGGCATTTATCTATGAACTTCAGAGTTGCATAAATGTAAAGAAAAGAGAAAATCACAAAACAAAATGAATCACTACTGTCACCAAACTTCAATGCCACTCTAGCAGTACTTTTCTAAGGAAAATGGTAATAGTCGAGTTCAGCAACATTAATAATTCACAGTTAATAATGAACATTTGTAGAATGTGTCAGAAGACAGTAAGCTTTTAGTGTGCTTCAGCATGTTGCATCTCCAATATGATTACTCAGTAATATTAAATAAAGCTGCTAAATATGAATCACTTTTTTTTAATTTAGCAATGCATCCAGGTTGCAGTACTTTGTTTTTAAATAAACTGGCATTTCATGGTAATGCCTCCATTCTAAAACTCCAAACACCTTAAATTAAGTTCAGCACACTAATCTAGGAAGAAAAACAGAAACACAAGCACGCTTCACATAAAACATATTCAAGAACAAAACAACATTAAAAAATAGGATGTTTTGGGTAGGAACTGTTAACAGTTTCTTATTACTTGGCCAGAAAAACAAAACCTGCAAAACTAAGTATGCACTTGATAACACAGAGGGACAAAAAAGTTGCATCATGATAACGCTAACTGCATGAGGATAATATGGAAATAAAGCATCATTCGTGTTCATTGTACATTTCTTAACCTCTCTGTATTAGCAGCATCTTATTATGATGGATGGAACAATTACATGAGAACGGCCCCTCAAAATAAGTAATAAGTATGTTCTGCCACTTCAGACTCGCATTAATTCAGCATACTTTTTCTCTAAGTCAGATACAAAGTCACCTACTATTATTCCTTGTTTGATCACTGCACTCTGATGTGGTATCTAAACTTTAAAATCTTTACTAATGATAAAACAGAAATACAGTCTCAAGCCAATATAAACTGTGCATTTCTCAAGAAGTCCATTATTTTAAAGCATAGTACTCATGAAAAAAGAAAAACACTTTTTTTATTGTCCAGAGTTTAGGGGTTAACATTTCTATTTTAACTTCCTTGTACTGTAGGTCAAGAAAATCCTTATTAAATCAAATCAAGCTATCATCTCAACAAGATGTGACAGAAAGTTCGTAAAAGATTACAAACAAAACTCAAAATCAGACACAAAGGCTGTCAGCAAATGATTTACAGTTCTTCCAAATTAGATCAATGAAAAGGGCACAGACAAATAAAACTTTTTTACTGCAGAAACATTTTCACATCTACTTTTCATCTTAACTTCAGTTAAAGCTCACCATTGTTGCCAAATAAAATACAGAAATAAAAATAAAATACCTTTTTTTTCACTCTGTTAAGCAGGAGAGTTATAAAACATACAGCGACCACACTAGCTGCCACAGCTCGTTTATGTTTCCCTCCAACTTCCAACTGCCAGGCAGAAAACTCAGAGCAAGCATGCAGTTGTTCAGTCTTAGCCGCTACAACTGAATAGGAAGTTACTGTTCATTATAGAAACTCAGGGCAAGCAGCTGCTTAGCCGCAAATGTGGAATTCAGCTGCTGGCCACAGATGTGAAAGTTTACAAGAAGAGCTGCAACGACGTGATCAAAGAGCTGCATGTGGCTCGCGAGCCATGGGTTGCTGACCGCTGAACTAGAAGGTCATCAGAGTTAAAAACCAAGTACAAACTGGAGTTTAAATACCGTGTCATGTAATCACATGATTCAATCCAACCGATGATCTAACTCAGGATTGTGCTAATTTTCTTAAAGAGACAGTGTATCTAGCAATCATTAAAAAGACACAATGTGTATTTAAAATAGAAAATGTATTCTAATGGTTTAATTTATGTTATCATCCACCTCAGATAGACTTGAAATATTAGTACTCCTATAATAGCATTATTGTCATCTCACAGCATTTGTGGCAAAAGAAAATATTTAATGTTTATGGATTTGTTGAGACCAGGTGGTTTGTCAGCACAAAGCCTTATTTGCCATCTAGACTCATGACATTCCAGCTGGACATTGTAGTTGCCAACAAAGTCATTCACACGTACTGAGACAAGGACAAAAAAGTGGAATTTTCTGAAATTTGCATATGTAAGTGAATGTTTGGCTAGGGTATTAGCAGTTTCTTTCTTCTTGATAGCCAAACAATGTTCATAAATCCTTCTGGACAGTGTTCTTACAGTTTTCCCTACATGAGAACCTGGGCATGAATCACAGGTTGTCAGGTAAATCACCCTTTGTGAATTATAATTGTACCTGGCTCCAGCCCAAAGGTGAAAATTTAGTGCCCTCATGTGTACATTTGAAGTGTTTGATATAAATTTGCACTGTTACACTTGTCCACTTGTATGTTGCCAAAGGAATTCTGTGTGTTAGTTGGTCCTTATGCTCAGTTTCCAGTAAGGATTTCACATTTCGACTTCTTTCATAAGTGAACGCAGGACTACCACCTAAGATCTGACTTTCCAGTCCTCCTTGAAAATCTCCTTGATCACATGGAAGTGGAAAGCTCGGCTGTACTTCTCTACCAAATTATTAAGGGTGTTGAATGTCTCTCCTCTATCCAAATCTGATGTTTACTGACGTTTCATCAGAATAGGTCTTGCTTTATTTGAGTTTAGTGAGTGTACTTTCATGATGATGTTAATTAACCAGTTTACATCATAGCCTTTCTGCAGGAAAAGTGCTTTTAAAAATTTGACTTCCTCGTCGTATACAGTTTCCTTACTGGTGAGTGTACAGGGTTGGATAAACTGTTCCTTTACTATCCTTTTCTTCATGTGGTAGGGGTGTAGACTTTTTTATGCAAGTATTGATTCACCAAGGTTTCTTTTCTGAAAACTTTACTCGCAAATTCAGTGGCACCTTCTTCCAAGAAAACTGTGACATCCAAATAGTTGATCAGTTTTTCATAGCTATTGGACAGGAATTTTAGAAATGAAATGCTGCTGGAATTGATGAAATCCAATAAAAGATGGAATTCCCCTTCAATTTCTCTCCAAACCAAAATGAGGTTCTCAGTAAATCCCCTGTAGAAAACCACCTTCTCAAAAAGAGTGTGGGATTTTAAGTGCACCTGCTCCCACTAAGCCATGACCAAATTTGCAAATACCAGGGTCACTATGGAACCCATCGTCACTCCAGAAATCTGTTTGTAGTATTTGCCTTGAAATGTAAAAAAAATTATTTTCTAGGACAACCTCTAATAAGATGCGCACTGTGTTGATCATGTAGTTGTCAAATTCTGAAATTTACAGAGGTAACATCTTCCAAATTTGATTCCTGTTTCCTACTGGATACAAGTGTACAAAGACGCTACATCACAGGATGCAAAAACATAGCTGTTATCAAACTTGGTGATTTCACTTAATAATTGCAATAAGTGTCATAAGTCTTTAAGATAAAATTCTGATTTTTGAACCACTGGATTGAGTAGATGATGTAAAAAGAACTGAAATGTTTTCCGTTTTGTAGTGGTACATGGCAACTACTGGTCTGATAGGTGGATGAACCCTGTTTTTGTGGATCTTCGGAATTTTGAAGATCATAGCCATTTTTGGCTGTCAATTCTCAAAAATGTATACATTTCATGGTTGTAGTTCCCTTGACACAGAAAATTGAAAAGGATCGTATCAACGTGAGCAAAGCTGCTGTTAATCTCTTCCACTGTAATTTCCTCTTAGTTTCTTTCATCAGCCAAAAAATATTAATAGCCATATTGTAATCCTTGTAGTTTAGTAACACAATTATAACCCCTTTATCAAGTCTCATCACATGTATTTCTTTGTTGGAGGAAAGTTCCCATAAAACTTGTCTTTCGTCAAAAATCAGGTTATACACATTTGTTTTTTTTACCCAACTTTCTTCTTAGGTCCTCTTCATATATCATGGAAGACCTGTATGGTGTTGTGAAGAGAAGGGATATATGTGCATCTCCTCATGAATGTGTATTGTTTCTGGTTGACTTGGGGGATGTTATGCAATACAAACTGTAAATTTAGTTTTCTCACGTACAATTTGAGATCAGTCAAGACCTTAGTGATGCTGGCTGGCTGGAGTGGAATAAAAGAAAACCCCTTTTCTAATAGTGACACATGATGTTTGTTCAAACATGATACTGAGATTTAAAATTTCTGTGTGTCCAATTATCTTTTCCTTCTGTTTCTCTTTTTCCATCTGTTCTGTTTCTTCCCCCCTGTTCTGCCACTGTGGTGTCCTTATATTGTTGGGGGAGTTCAGGAAAAAAGGAGCTGGCAAAAGAACAGGTGGTTGCTGAGTATTGCCTGAATCTATGGGAAACTGATTTTGTGGGTTAGACTGCTCCCCAATCCCCTCATTGGCAATTGGTTCCAACTCTGCAGCATCTACTGTTTGACCTGTGTCAACTCTTTGATATGCACTAGTGTTTTCATTCAAACAGTAAGCCACCCCTAAGCAATATGCTCCTTTGTCTCTCCTGGTTTTCCCTTATTTTCTGTTTACAATGGTGGCTACCAAGCGGTTGGCTTTGGCTGCTATGTTGTTATACAAACTGCCTAATAATCAAACACAACTGTTTCTTTTGACAGCTTCATCTAATTTGTGAATGTTTTCTTCCAGTTGGAGGACCTTTGATTTGTTGTCCTCAACCAGCGGTTTCATCAATGAAATGCCACTGCCATTGAAATGTTTCACCAAATCAATGTGTAATTGATTTCCTGGTTTTACATCATTAGGAAACTGAAATGTTCTTAAACCTAATGGAACTAGCTCAGTTCTTATGCACTCGTTCAAATATAAGATCTCATACTGATATTGTTTATACTTTAAAATCAAATTCTCCAATTGGAAAATGTCTTTTTTGCAACATTCATAATCATTAATATTTGAACCACTGCTTCTGAACAATACATCTGAATTACACCTGCTTCCAACAGTAGTGTCACGGAACAGGTTTTCAATACTTCAACATGAATTGTCAGATAAACTGTTTGTACCTTGTGTATGTATTTCTGATGTTCCGTTACCAATGACAAGATTTGCCACAGTGTTGCTAGCATCAGATCCGTTTGATTCAAAGTTGAAAAATGTGTTGACTGATGTCCAAGGCAGTCCATTGTTATGGTTCTTAGACTTAAAGCCCTCCAAAAGACTGCAGACATCTGAAACTGCTGCTGTGAGTCTTTGTGTGAGCAAAATAAGTTATTTGGGCAGTTGATGAGTGGAAAGGTGCAAATTTCCATCTTCAGGAAACAAGCTTCCAAGTATACCAGCTTACTGCAAAAAAAAAAAACTTAAAAAATAACCATGGTGTAGAATTTAAAAACAGCAAGAAACTACTAAAATAATTCCACAATAGTCAGTAAGGAAACAGTTTCCAACACAGGTTTTTATTGACTGAATGCTTTCGTTCTTTTATTTAACTAGAACTTCATTACAGTTAAAAACCATGTACAAACTGGAGTTTAAAAACAGTGTCATATAATCACATGATTCAGTCCAACCAATGACACTAACTCAGGATCTTGCTAATTTTCTTAAAGAGACAGTCTGTCTAGCAACCATTAAAAAGACAATTATATTTAAAATACAAAATGTATTCTGATGGTTTAATTTATGTTATCATCCACCTCAGACAGACTTGAAACACTTCAAATATGAAATATTAGTTTTCCTATAATAGCATTAATGCCATCTCATAGCCTTTGTGTCAAAATAAAACATTTAATATTGATGGATTTGTTAAAACTAGGTAGTTTGTCAACACAAAGCCTTATTTGCCAACTAGACTCACAGCATTCCAGTTGAACATAGTCATTCTTGCTATTATAGGAGTACTAATATTTTATATTTGAGGCTTCCCAAGTCTGTCTGAGGTGGATGATAACATAAATTAAGCAATCAAAATACATTTTGTATTTTAAATGCACATTGTGTCTTTTTAATGGTTGCTAGATACATTGTCTCTTTAAGAAAATTAGCAAGATCCTGAGTTTGTATCATTGGTTGGATTGAATCATGTGATTATATGACACTGTTTTTAAACAACAGTTTGAACACGTTTTTTTAACTCTAATGAAGTCCTAGTTAAATAAAGGAACAAAAGCACTCAGTCAGTAAAAAGCTGTGTTGGAGACTGTTTCCTTACTGGCTGCTGTGGAATTATTTTAGCAGTAGCATGTTCAGAACACAGTTATCAACATTTACAAAGGTGGGGTGTACTACAGTGACAGGGATCAGCAACAGCTACTTAGGTGGAGGTCGAGACATACCACACAATTGGAAGAGTAATTATGTTTCAAAGCTGAATTTTGCTTCCCCATTGGAAAGCATAGTTTCTGGATTTAGGGAGTGTCACTGAAGGGTCTCATTTGGTCAGTCATTTGGATGTGGAAGGACTGATGATAGCTGTGGTAGACTGGAAGCTGGATACCTGGACTGACATCCTGGACTGCATCCTTATATGACTTGTGGAATCACACAACTGCATGGACCCAACTACTGGGTCAGTATTGGTAGTGCCCAGCTATGAGGATGGTTACAGAGTTGACTGACTTCTGATTGGTCTCACCACTGTACAACTTAGCAGGTGGTCCTCACCCATGCTTAACCCCTTCATGATGTTCCTTTTCCTTGTGGGTCAGTTTCCTTCCCAATTTATCGCCCAGACTTTCCCATCAACAGTTGTCCCCCTTCAGGCTGTTTATTGTCCATTCTTTCCCATCACCATCTGTCTTCCCTCTGCCTGTCTGTCTCTCCTTTATGCCCCCCAAGCATGTCATTGTTTCTCCTGTTTGTCTTTGTCTGTCATTTATGTCTATCTGCACCTCCTGCTATTCCTATGCCCACATTTTCCCCATGCTACCATTTCCCTTTTTTCTCCTCTTAAAAAATCCAACACCACTCTTCTCTTTCTGCTGTCTTTCTGTGTGCTCCTGTGCTTGTTGTTCCACCTTTTTTTACTGTTCCAGCCATCCATTTCATTTCCTTTTATAATAGAAATGTGGTTGGGACTTTGCTTTTTTGCACCCCTTATATGGGCTCTTGCCTGTGCCTGATTTGCTGAGGAGTGGCATTTTGATGTAGATATGCATCATCACAAGTACTACCTGCAAACCACTTTGCCTAGCTCATGTGACCTATTTATGTACAGTCCATTTTGTTGTATTTAACCAATGATTAGGATGTTTCTATAGCTTTAAGCTCAACATATCTGCAGTAAATTGCTGCTACTACATGCTTAATAATTGTTAGTTGCATTGTACAAATCTGTGATATTTTTGCAGTGTGACTACCTCACCATGATTTCTGAATCATAGCTAATGTACTTTTGGTGCCTGAATTTCTGGATATAGAAATTTTAAATATATTATATTCAACTATATGCTTGACTGTGCTGAAATGTGTTAAAAAAGGGGATGTATAAACAGTAATTAGATAGTGTGATTGTTGTGCTCGCAGATGTGCACTATATAGTTTGAGTTTTGAAACAATGTGCAGGACAGGAAAGACTGAATTATCACAAGATTTTTCAAATAAAACTGGTGGGAAAATGGAAAGAACAAGAAAGCTTAACGTGGTTAAAGAAGTGGGAAAGACATTCGTGGAGAGAATATGTTAATGGGCATACATCTCAAATGCCCCTGATTTTCAGGGACGTCTGTGATTTTGACTGAAATTTTAGCTTTGTCCCCCTCTTAATCCATCCTAGAACTGGTTACTTTTTGAGAAAAGGTTAAAAAAATTATGACAACAATTAGAGTTATAGATTTATTTCAAAAAATGTATATTAATTCATGTCTGTCTTATACTGTCAATGCATCGGGTTAATTGTAAATTTGTGTCCTTGATCCTGTCGAGATTTGCCCCGATTCGTTGACAACTATGGAGGCTGAGTAAGAGCTATTATAATCAGGCAGACAGTTATAGAGAAAAGTAACAATGAACTACTAAAATAGTTCAGCACAATAATTTGAAAGAAGGGTCTTTTCAGGAAATTGGGTATAGATGGAAAAGTTTATGGAGAAATGAAAACAAGAATCTAATGCACAGACAGAAATACAACGTTAAAAATAAAATATTTCGATTAATATGACAGATGTAAATGGCAGAGAAGACAATACATGCAATTTATATTACCTTTTCGTATTCTGAAGTATTACTCGAGACACACAATGTAGTAATATATTTATTTAAATATTGATTTATTGCAGTTGGTTTACCAGGATAGTCCATTGGGCCACAAGGAACCCATTTTCAATGGAGTCCTGGGGAGAAAAGCTCCAAAAATACATTTTTCATTCTTACAAACATATATTCACACATACATTTAAAGTTTAACAATAGGTAAAAAAGAAAGAAAGCAAAAAATGTAACAGCTAAATACAATGTGCAGAAAGTACATAATAATAATATTTATTAATTAATAGAACAAATAAAACGGGCCATACCTCTCAACCTTTTAGAGCAAGAAATCTGGACAAAGCCGTATATAAAAAAGGGACAATGGTCCAAAAATAGGGACAGTTTTTAAATATTGCTCTTACAAACTTAGAAAGTTTATAGAATTTGTTTCAGCAATTGGCTTAAGTATTGGTGTCATTCAAAGGGGATCCAATGCCTGTCAGCCTGGGATGACATGCTCGACAAGCCACGATGCTTCGCTAGGGACGGCTTGCACCTGTCACCCCTGGGCTTTCGGATATTGGCAAAGGCTCTTGCTACCCCCATAGTGCCTTTTTTAGGCAAGGCTCAAAAGACAAACCCACCTCCATAGGTATCACAAGGGATAAGAAACTAAGAGTAATGCTACTCAATGCCAGAAGTCTAAACCTCAAGATGCATACACTCTAAACTCTCCTTAGCATGGAGAACATCGATATCTGTGCAGTAACAGAAACCTGGTTCAAGGCTCTCGAGAGCACCCCAGCACTACCAGGTTATACCTCATACCATGCTTTTCGGCCCCAAAACTTGGACTGTACCACAAAAGTAGGGGGAATATCAATATTTGTCAAAGATACCCACACCTCCAGGTTGGTGGCACAGCACGAAGCATTAGAGACTATCCATGTGCAACTAACAGTGGGTAAAACTGCCTTCCAGTTTATAGCCTGCTACAGACCACCCTCCCAAACACAGGAACCCCACTCGGCCTTCCTGAGAACACTGGAAAATATGAAGGTCTCTCCAAACACCATTATATTGGGCGACTTCAACTACTCAAACATAGACTGGGAGCATTACTCTAGCTCCAACACCCTAGCCCAAAAGTTCCTAGAATTTATAAACTCAAATGCTATGGAACAACTTGTTACCACTCCCACAAGAGGGGAAAACATACTGGGCCTAATCATCACCAATATGGGGACTCTATGCTCCAGACCAGAAGTGTATCCCTCGCTGGTAAGATCAGACCATAAACTAATCTCACTGGATATTCACATCCCGACTCCACCCCCTGCCCTGAAAACCACAGTGAAAAACTTCTCTAAAGCAAATTTCATACTCCTCAAAACCGAGGTGGAATCCTTCAAAGCCCCCGGGCCTGTGGAAAATACAGCCCAGACCGCAGAATCCTTTATAAACGCATTCTATGAACACCTTCAGGAATGCATGGATCATGCAATCCCAAATAAAACCAAGACCCAATCCTCCAAGGGCAGATGTCCTGTCTGGTGGACCCCAGCCATAAACAAACTATACAATAGAAGGAGGACGCTACTACATGATAGAGCAAATTCCCAAAAAGGGAAGGCATCTCTGATCAGTATTAGCAAAAAACTATGGGCACTCATAAAATCGTCTAAGGCCAGCTTCGAGAGAAAAATTGCACAGGACACTAAGGATAATCACAAGGCTTTCTTTAGTTATGTTAGGAACCTGGGTGGGAATTCACAGATATGCTCAGAATTAGTCCAAAATGACAAAAAATACACCAAACTCACAGACATTGCCAACATCCTAGCTGACAGGTTCAGCGCAAACTCCCCCTCCCTCCCCACCAAAAGGGCAAGTATTTATCCCAGCAGAGTGCTGCCCCCCTGACATCTCAGATGCTCAGGTAAGAGCTGCCCTCTCCAAAGCAAAAAACACAGCATCAATGGGACCAGACGGTGTCCCGGGCTGTGTCCTACATGAACTCCAAGAAGAGCTAAACCCAAACATAAAACTACTGTTCAGTCTCAGCCTTACTACAGGATATGTACCCAAAGAGTGGCGTACAGCAACAGTGGTCCCTCTCCACAAAGGTGGTGCCTCAATGGATCCTGGAAACTATCGCCCCATAAGCCTGACTAGCTTGGTCTGCAAAGCTATGGAAAGGATCATCATGGACCTCATAAATAAAGATATTGTGGACCTATAGACACTGGATCCTACCCAGTTCGGCTTTGTTAAGGGCAGATCCTGCCTCTTAAACCTGGTTGATTTATTTGAAACAGTCACCAAGGCCATTGACGAGGGGAAGGTGGTCCACACAGCCTACCTGGACCTCGCAAAAGCCTTCGATACAATACCCCACTCGGGCATTATAGCTAAGCTCACCAGCTTAAATATAACCCCCTATGTCACTAAATGGGTTGCAAACTGGCTCAAGGACAGAACCCACATGGTTAGAATTACTGGAGCCATGTCAGACTCCAAACCAGTTACAAGTGGCGTCCCACAAGGCTCAGTCCTGGGACCTCTCTTGTTTGGTATATATTTCTCGGAGGTACAGGCCAACACGGAAGGACTGTGGCTGACTAAGTTCGCAGATGACTGCAAACTTGGCACCATAATCGACTCTCCAGCCGACACAAGCATCCTCCAAAAGGGCCTCATAGAAACAGACAACTGGTGCCAGAGCCATGGCCTCAAGCTAAACTCCAAAAAGTGTATAGTCATCCCCTTTGGCAAAAACAAAGTTCCCACAAATTACCACATAGGTGGTAATCCATTAAGTACAGAAGAAGTAATTAGGGACCTGGGGACCCAAGTTGATAGCAATCTCTCATTTGACAACCACGTGGCCAAAGTGGTTAGAAAAACATTTTATATAGCCCACCTAATCATGAAGGGATTCACATCTAGATTAGGGGAGGTCATCGTGCCTCTTTACTCATCCCTCATCAGGCCCATAATTGAGTACAATGCCCCTTTCGGGATGTACCTTACCAGACACCTGCAGCAACTGGAAAGACCCCAAAAGTACCTCACCAAGAGGATCATAGGGTTCAAACAGATGCCATATGCTGCCCGGTTAAAGAAACTCCAGCTCTACTCAGTGGCATACCGCCTGCTCAGAGGCGATCTGTACCTGACGTGTAAAGCCATGTCCAACCCGGAATTAATGGACATGCTGCACCTCAGAAAATCCAAATCCCATCGAGCTACGCGCTCGAGAGACTTGAACCTCAGCACTGAAATAAATAGGACATGCTGGAGGGACAGATTCATAACCCAGAGGCTCCCTTCACTCTGGAATAAAATCCCAGTCCAGGTTAGGCAGAGTCCCCTCACTGACTCTCTTCAAGAGGAATCTTGATGAGTGGATGGGAGATCGTAGGTTTACCCCGGGTATCACTTCTGTGTCACTGTTAGACAGAGGCACAGTATACTAACCTCGGAAAAAGGGCATAGCAAAATTAATTTAAAATGGGTGGCGAAAGCCAAACACACTCTGGCTAGGCTTATAAATGCCCTAGGGCAGATAGCCTAGTATGAACCTATGAACCTATGAATAACAGGTTTTGCATTAACATGAATGAAATCTGAAACTCAAATGTCTTTTATTTTTTAACTTGTGTCTTTAATGATTTGCCAATAATTTGCCAGAAAACCACAATTTTATGAAAAACGGACCAAAAATATGAGGCAAAAATCTGGACATTCTGCGAAAATCTGTACAGTTAAAAAAAGATATGTATGTTACTTTCCGCAATCACGCGTAACTTGTATTTGCATTCCTGAAAATCACCTACACAAGGGAGTTACGTCTACATGCATGCATCCTAACCATCGACCCTACCTTCACGTAGAATGTTAGTAAATCAGATGAAACACACCTCTCAATCTCTTGGTGCTAGAAATTGTGACAAAGCCTTACAAAATGGGTGTGTGTGGGGGGGGGGGGCAAAGGCCCCAAAATACGGGCAGATTTCAAATACTGCTCATATAAATTTAGAAACTTGCTAGAATAACAGGGTCTGTGCCAAACATGCATTTTCTGGTAAGGATTTGACGTCCGAAACTGAATTGTATGTTATTATTTAGGGACTTTAACCCTCAGATCATCCCAGTAATTTGCCAGAAAATCATAAATTTTATGAGGAACAAACCAAAAATATGAGACAAAAATCTGGACAGTTGAGAGGTATGCCGGATTGAAGTTGAGGAATAAGGCAATCTGAGAGCAAAAATCATAGTTCTGTCCCTAAATAACAGCTTCTAAGACGTACGATGCTCTGTCAGGAACCTTACCCTACTCTATGATATATTTATAAAATAGGTTATTTGCTTAATGTTCGGGTATCCTAATGCCTCTACAGGGTATTTGCCCTCTTTGCTTTGACCCTCCCCCTAAACGCTTAGCTTGGTATCTTGGTAACCAACTTTTTTTTGATTGGCAGAGAGAAAAAGTGTGCAGAACAGATAACCCTGATTGGGTAGTTACCAAAACGCGGTCCAGTTAATATCGCGAGAAGGAAATGAATAGTATCCCAGGAGATAAATGATGTGAGACATGAAAAACGAGAAAAATAAACATTAGTTAGTGGACGTATTCCGTACCGGCTCTGTTTCCGTTGCGAAGCAGTGAGTGAGCGTACGTGGTTCTTTATGCTCCTGTTAATCTTTTGGTTGGTATCAAAGATGGTCAAGTTGCAGCGGCGAGGGGGTTGTGAGGACTGACCAGCCTTGAGGCGTACCGCAGTAGGATATAGTGTGCAGGAAAGACGCCGGGTATCACTCGGGCAGCGGTGCGCCTCTTGTGTCCAGAGTGTAGTCACAGAAATCTGCATTTGCCGTGGAAGAGGGAGACTGCCTGCAGGCAGTGCCACCCAAATGCGCTGTTATCTTGTAAGGTACTGTTTAGCTGATTTGCATTCCTCCCTCCTGTTTGTAGCATCTGCATTATTCTTGTTAAGACCAGGGAATGCGGAAAATGATTGCCATATACCTTGGCACTGTAGCGGGATGCGTTAACTGCTTGGTTATTATATAGTAAAAAAATCTGAACTGTGTGAAGATATTGACAAATGAAATGCGACTTGAGACCCTTCACTTGTTCCTGATCTCAATTATGTGGTTGACCTGATGCAGCAGATCTACTGTGTCCTAGCTGACTGTAGCTGATGAATACATTTATTTACATTTCTCAGTCTGACTCCCTTTTTCTTTATAACTCTGCAGTGTTATCGCAGAGTTTAAGCACTTGCTTATGGATATTTCACAGTGGTCAGTGTCTTGTTGCTAACAAGTTTGTTTTTTGGGTGTTATAAAATTATTGAAAGGAGGAAGCAAATATTAGCGGAGTTTATGCTAGGACTTGGGGAGACCTGTGCAAATGTGAGCGGTTTCCCAATAGACCCACAATAACCCCATTTTGTTTAAAGGACGTGGTGTTTTCAAAGCATCTTTGCAATACATTTCATTAATGATAGTGCTGTAAATTTATGTTGTCCCATTATTGAACTGTTGACCCAATATATCAAGGAAAGGTCACACACAGTAGCAAGGCATTCTGAATAAACGTAATCAAGTACTTTTTACATAAAGTCATTTTGTTTATGTTGTGGTTGCAGTGCTACATGTCATGTAGTATGTGTCAGTCAGTTCACTTGCAATATCTAACCGTATGCCGTTACAGGGAGGGTGGGTCTCACGGGGTTGCATGAGTTAGTACTGCAGTATAGTGTATACTGTCTACTTCTGTAGATCTTGAGGTATCGGAGTACAGCAGATGTGTACTTCTCTGTTTGCATGATCATTTCTGTGATCTCATGAAAGAACAATCATATCTGTTAAGAAAATTTGGTGGAATTGCCTTTTTAGGAACACCGAAAAATGTGCATTAACATTTTCTTTTGTCTAAAGTAAGACAATAGTGTATGTGGTAAGCAGTCAGTTTCCAACTCCACTAGGTTGTTTTCCTCATTGCAGCGTAACAAAAAATCCATTATTGCATCCAATGCTTTTCAGCAGTTGCCTATTTGGAATTAGTGTTCAACATTGTCCATGCTTATTGCTCATTTCATACAGTGCTTGAGAGTTTGTGGGAAAACCATGTAAAAATGTGTAAAAGTATGATATGATAAAAACACATATATCTAAGGTAAAGTAGAATATATTATAAAAACACATATGTCTAAGATAAAGTACATGATAGTTTAACACCATAAAACCAGCATTGCATTGTCACATAATTTGTCCTCACTCTGTAATATCAGAATTGTCAGGTTTGAAACATATTTGCAAGTGTATCAGCTAAATTTGCCATAGTCAAAATCAAATGACATAAAATTCGTATCAGAAGTGTTACACTTCAAGCCCGTTATTGTTCAGCGCAGTATAAACATAAATGCGCACGCACAACCACTTATATGTCTATAATGACTGTTTGTTTTATATAATGGATATTTTTATGTGCAGGCAGATTGACAGAGAAACAACAAAACATCTGTTTTTATTTTTACAAACAAAGCTAAATAAATTTTAAAATCAAATAGTAATAGGGCATTTGTGAGTGTAAAATTTGTTTATCGTGCTTCATTCTACAAAATGAGTATAGTAGATAGTTGATCAACTGAACATAGATTATGCGGAACGTAAGTAATCAGAACCAGCCTTCCAAAGTTTTTTGTAGGAAAAATCATAAAGTCTGAATATGTAACATTATATGTATTTGCTTGAGCTATGAGCTTGGACTATGATGTTTGCAGATGACATTGTGATCTGTAATGAGTGTAGGGAACAGATGGAGGAGACCCTGGAGAGATGGAGATATGCTCTAGAGAGAAGAGGAATGAAGATCAGCAGGACTAAGACAGAATATATGTGTGTGAATGAGAAGGATAGAGGAATGGTCAGGATGCAAGGAGTAGAGGTGGCGAAGGTGGATGAGTTTAAATACTTGGGATCAATAGTTCAGAGTAATGGTGAGTGTGGAAGAGAGGTGAAGAAGAGAGTACAGGCAGGATGGAGTGGGTGGAAGAAGAGTGTCAGGAGTGATTTGTGACAGATGAGTACCAGTAAGAGCGAAAGGGAAGGTCTACAAGAGGGTAGTGAGACCAGCTATGTTATATGGGTTGGAGACAGTGGCATTGACAAAAAGGCAGGAGTTAGAGCTGGATGTGGCAGAGTTATATATGTTAAGATTTGCACTGGGTGTGACGAGGGTGGACAGGATTAGGAATAAGTATATTAGAGGGTCAGCCCAGGTTGGAAGGTTTGGAGACAAAGCCAGAGAGGCAAGATTACATTGTTTTGGACATGTGCTGAGGAGGTATGCTGAGTATATTGGAGGTCTACAAGAGGGTAGTGAGACCAGCTATGGTATATGGGTTGGAGACAGTGGCATTGACAAAAAGGCAGGAGTTAGAGCTGGATGTGGCAGAGTTATATATGTTAAGATTTGCACTGGGTGTGACGAGGGTGGACAGGATTAGGAATAAGTATATTAGAGGGTCAGCCCAGGTTGGAAGGTTTGGAGACAAAGCCAGAGAGGCAAGATTACGTTGTTTTGGACATGTGCTGAGGAGGTATGCTGAGTATATTGGGAAAAGGATGCTAAGGATGAAGCTACCAGGTAACCGGAAAAGAGGAAAGCTTAAAATAAGGTTTATGGATGTGGTGAGAGAGGAACATGCAGGTGGTTGGTGTGACAGAGCAAGATGCAGAGGACAGGAAGAAATGGAAACAGATGATCCTCTGTGATGACCCCTAACTGGAACACCTGAAAGATGTTGATGATATGTATTTGCTTGAGCATATCTTTTTGAGTTTGTAGCCAGCCTGTGTGTGAAAAATATTCTTTATTGTCCATTCCTGTGTGCAGGAAAAAAAACAATATTTTAGAAGTTTTTGTCTAGTTAAGTTGTATGTTTGATTATCCGAAATACCCTAGTTCATATAATCAACGCTCTACTGTGATGCTTTATGCATATGAATATTCAGTTTTTGTTTCTGACCAAAGGCACACTTTAAAAAGCTATTTTTTTCCAATTTTGTTAATTAATGTAACTTTAAAATAAAATGTGGCATGGTAATGCTGGTACAAAAGGTGTTTAGAATGATTGGAAGGTATGAAAAATCAAGTTCCCATGTGTTGCACTTTCTGTTTTTTTTTTTTTTTTTGCCTAATAAAAATTCTGTTTTCTAAAATCAAAACATCAGGTTGTTGGAACACATTGTGTGTGTGTTTGTACATATATAGATGCAGCTGTTTTGGTTGTTTGATGCTTTAGACGGCGCCAAGTTTTGGTGGTAGAAATGGTCACTGGTGAAATTAATTATAATATACTCGAAATTTAGGAGGTTGAATATAGCAACATTTTATGTCTATCACTTGCTTTGCCATTGTGCGATCATAGAATTAGTATAAGTTCCGGGGATGTTGGGGAAGGGGACCCGCCCCATGTACAAATAGACTTTTTTGTTTTACTTTTGCGTGTAGGTTTAGAAAAATTATGATTGCAAATGTGAATGTATTGTTTGTATTTGGGTTTATTATGTATCAAATATTTTGACTTAGTTTCTTATTGAGAATGAAAATGCACACTTTGTTATTTGTTTAATTTTCAGTCAGTATGTGTGTGTATGTAATCTTTTTTTCCTTTTTCTTTTGTCATTTGTTGACTGGGTAATAGGAAACTGGGCTGGTCTATGTACTTTTTTGCCGCTATACACACAGAACAATTTAAAATACTTATATTTTTTTATTAAATGTGACATTTGTTTAAAAAGTGACATAGGTACATACACAGTAGTAGAGGAGACTAACCATAACATTTTCATTGGTATCGTTCGTGCAATATGCATATGTTTATCATGTAGTATACACATGTTTTCAATAACTTTCGTTCACTCCAACATTATATAAATTGTCCAAGTGTTGCCCTCCTGTAAGCCTCACTGATCATCCTGAATATTATTCTGCATGCATTGTTTCCACAATTGTCATTTATTTCTATGTAATTTGCATTTTTTATTTTGAATCCCACCTCCAGTTCTTTTATCTCATTTACAATATTTGGTACTTCAGTTATAACTGGCTTAGGTTTTGATTTCTATTTTCTAGTAAGAGGGTTTTTAGCAGCCAGTAACATGAAAATTATTAAGGCATTGCTATGTCTAGACAATTTGGATTCTGTATCCCAGCACAAAATAATAATTTCCATAGTTATAGCCATATGCTTCCTCAACATTTCTAACAAGTGTTCTCTGAAGGGGATTTTTAAAGTTTGCTAGTTTATTAAACACCTAACAAAAATATGTTCTCGGTTACCTAGCCCCCCCCCCCCCACACACACACACACACACACACCATGCCTTCAGCATTTGCTGTCTACCTGAAGAAAAATTCTCTGAAATCTGCTTGGGGTACAGAAATACCTATGCAGACTTTTCAAGCAAAAATCCTAAACTTGGGTGCCATGCAGATGTCCTCATTGTTCCTTCGTAACTTGCCTTCTTTCAGTCTCTTTTCCCAATGTTTAATAACTGCCTCTAAATTATTATTATAGTTATTATATAATGTTTTATATGTCTTACTAATTATCCCCGTTTTTGTCATACTAATTATTCCCTTTTTAACAGCAGCTTCTATTCTATTCTAGACTGAACTAAAACACTAATAGAGCTGGTCTTTAACTTGATACTCTCATGTCCCTTTCTGGTTGCATATACTCTCTGTTTTTGATAGGGAAGGCAGTCCCTAACCTGCAATCCAAATTTTTGCTTGGCCTCATCCCACCCTATTACTCTTCCCTCTCTAGTTACTTGCTCCCAAGTGCCTTGGTCCCTTTGCTAATATGTTCCAGTAAATTCCAGCCTACCACCTTGCCTATTTTCTATGCCCCTACATTGTCATTCCCGTTGACAAAATTCTTTTCTCCATTCCCATGTTGACATAGCTCTCAAAATACTTTCTGCTACTTTGAGTACAGTGTATTACATGTTTTTAGTATACTTAAAGACTGCATCCAAAATCTTACTCTTTCCTTTTTTCTCAAACTTCTCTCCTGTTTCGTCATCATCCCCTTCTACATTGATTTATAACCTTCTGCTTGTATGACATATAATCTTTAAAGTATCCCTTCAAATCGGGTAATTTTAAAACGGCTTGCTCTGTGATGATCAGCTTATTTGCTGAAGTCTTTTTGTCTTCCCCTCCCAAATTAATTTCATCTCCTTATTAGTTATCAACCAGAATGTCTCCTCTGTTGATAAAAATACGCACAACCTGTATATAAAATGAAAGGGGCTAAAACAAACAAAAAAATGCTAGAATAACAGGATATGTTTCTTCACCTGCTTAATCTGAAAAACGTGAACGTTGAAACTCAAATGTATGTCATTATTTAGTGACTCCAAGCCTCAATGTTTTGTCTGAAAAACACACTTTTTATGAGGAACATGACAAAAATGTTATCTGGATGTCTTGTGAAAATCTAGGCACTTGAGAGGTATGGAGATAAGTGTAAATGTAACAGACTTCACTACACTACCTCTGTGACAGGGCTCGCTAAATGTTTTATGGCTTTGAAAGCTGGGAAAACACTAACTAGTAGTACATGGAACAGGTAAAGCTCCATGCACTGCAAATAATTATGGTTGTCTCACCAATCATAACCCTTATGTGTTCTCAACATGAATGACAAGATTCATCTTGAGTGGTGAATTTCTTGGCATCTATGTCTCAAAACGCGTAATAAACAGGTTATGATCGTCAAACCGATCATAATTCTGTATGTAGGATCTTTGGTTATTTTTGTTGTCATAGGCTCATTAATGTTGGTGACAACCCTTTGTAGTTTTTGTTGACCAAGTCATTATATTAGAAGTTTTTGTGCTTTGGAGCTATCAAAAATAGTTTCTTAATAGCAGCCTATTCTAAACCAATGCAAATGCTCCCTTATATTCCTTTGTATGTTCTGCACTTGCTTTTTTGTTCTGTGAGATTCCTGTTATTCTCCATGACTTATAACCTTAGTCAGCCATTCTAAATAATTCCTATTACTCTTTATCTGTATCTCTTTCTGTTATTTCTACCTTGTTTGTAAACTCCATTTTCATTTTATTCTACTCACTAACTACTACTCCTGAAGAACTTCCCTAATAATTATCAGGTAATTTCCACTACCCATTCTTTAAATTCCTCTCCTTTAACAGGTTAAGAAATTGCTAGCGTTTCATTTTTTACTTTATTTCTCTGTATTTTTATTTTAGTTCTTATTGGTGCATGATCTGAAATAGTTATTAGATGTGTGTCAGAGCTTTCACTTAAACATTCTCCTGTGAAATGTAACTTGTATCCAGTCTAGCCCTGTTATTGTACCCTGGGGAGGTATGTTTAAATTCTGTCAGAGCTCCTTCTATTGAATTCAAGTCTTTTTTGAGAAACATTCATATCCATTTCTTCAGAAATCTGTCCTCTCTTGTTACATTTTCCCTTCTAGTCCCCCTGTACATCATTACCATTACAAATCAAGTTCCAATCCCCACCCATAAATAATGATCCCTGCTGAAAGTGGAGTATTTCTCCCAGAATTCTCTTAAGTTCTATAATTGCAGTTTTAGGTGGAATATAAATTATATAACTGTGTAATTCTCCTTCCCTGCCATTAAACCATTAGTACAAATCTACCATTATTGTCTTTTTTTACCCACTTCTATTATTATTATTGGAGCCTGTCTAGCAATCAGTATTATTACTACCGTTTTCCTTTGTCCAAGATACTCATGTGAATGTCTATCCTGAAATCCTTTCTTTGTCAAATTCACATTCTCATTTCTTTTCAACTGTCTTACAGCATTGCTATTTGCACTCTACATTTTGTAATCTATTTCCATACTGTGCTTTTATGTACATTTGCAAGGCCATTTTGTTCCATGATAATATGGACATACAGTAGCCATTATGATAGAAAACTATTGTTCTCCACGTACTATACTTGTTAGTTCTTTTGAATGTGTATTTCCAACATTTAGCTTAGATGAACACACTGTCTGGGTGGGGGATCTATTTTGCAGTTGCCTTTTTTTTTTTCATTTCCATTTAAACCTATGCCACATTTTGTAAGTCTTTTTGCTTCAATGAAAATATTCGAACAAAAAATTTAAATGTTTTCTGACCCCCCACATTCTTTTTTTAACTTAAACAATATATTCAATTTAGATAGGAGCAGTTCCCCAAATCTGTGGCTGCACCAACAGGCATTACATATTCTAAAATTAAAGTTAGTCATGCTAAAGTGCATGTTATAGCCTGTATTTCTACATACACAGCTCTCTTTTCTTTTCTTCTATTCCCCTCCTGGATGTGAAAAAATGCGTACACTTTTCAATGAACATTAACTTTTAGTCCTAAGAAAAAGTGCGCTGGCTGTCTTTTAATAAATAAAATTGTGCACTGTTATATTAAATGCATTCAAATATGAAGGCTGCCAGGGAGGCAACTGCTTGTATACATCTTATTCACTTTGTACAGTTTGAAAATGTATTAATTCACTGAAGTGCTTAACAATTTACTTTTAAATTTTAATAGGCAACCTGTAAATCACCACTCTGATTTGAGAACAAATGTTCTTCAGCAGGGTGTTAATGTAGAGATAATGACTCCTGAAAAACGAGTCCTGTGCTTCATGGCAGCATATTAAGTTGCCGTGGAGCTTGGACTTGTAACAGATATAATGGACGCCATTATTTTACACTCACTGAGTAGTGCTTTTGCTGTTTAGAGAGTGTAAAATTAAAAAAGAAGAAAAAGTGTGTGCCTGCATGAAAGTGAGTGTGAAATCAGTCAAGTCATTATTTTACACTCGCTAAGCAGCTCTTTTGCTGTTTAACGAGTGAAATGGATAATTAAAAAATTTGTGTGCATGCGCATATATGAGTCTGTTCAAATTTCTGTGTGCTTGAGTTCTTGGGTGATTGCTTTCATGAAAGTGGAAGTGTGTGTATGAGCGAGAGAGCAAGCAGCAGATACAACTCCTTTAAAATTAAGAGGTTATGAATACGTAAAACCCTAAACAGTACCCACCAAGTGGTCATCTCTCAGTGATGATCAGCAGGAAAAGAATCCCCCAAAGTGCAGAGTACACTTTATTATCCAGGAAACGCACATAAAAAAGTTTGTTTTTGGGATTCTTTTCCTGCTATTTATCCTTGAGACATTGAGTGATGACCATTTGGGGGGCTTTGCTTAGTGTTTTTGGTTCTTTTGTTAACCCTTGGACCTTCCTGTGAGGTATGCATACCTTTCAACCTCATAGCTCAAGAAATCCCGATAATGTCTAAAATAATGGGACAAAGGCTCAGAAATGAGTTTCACAAGGGATAATTGGCTAGGCTTAAAATGGCCCACAAGGGCAGTTAGCCTAGTGCTAATCTATGAACCTATGACCATTTTTTTTTTTAAATATTGCTCTTATAAAATTAGAAAGTTTACTGTATTGACAGGATTCATGCATTTTCTGGAGGATTTGAAACCACACCTGTCACCTCAGGGACACCCCTGAATTTGACTTAAATTTTAGTTCTACCTCCCTTAATCCCTCCTAAAACTGGTGATTTTTTTCAAGAAAAGATGGTGAATTACACATAATAAACAACAACAATAAGTATAGTGTCAGCCTATTTTACTTAAGAATATGTATATTAATTCACATTCTCTTATTCTGTCAATGTCTCAAGTTAACAGAACCAGAATATTTTAGGTGTCCCTGATTAGTTGAGAGCTATCATAAAATCTGAAACTCATTTGTAACTCATTATTCACTGACTTCAACCCCCAGTGATTTTCCAGCATATACTACAGCAAGTTTTAAACAGTAGGCAGAGGAACTATTTTACATAAAAAAAAATATAAAAGAAAATATATGGTAATAAAAAAAACAGCCCATTCTTTAAGTACAATAATGGCCTCCAGGATGTGTGTTACTGTGTAATTAACACCTTTCAAGGGGAGTAGAGGCCCTTCGCCTATGGCATCGGGCCTCATAGCACCCTTGGGAGGGCATTATTTACACAATCTCACACACCCTGTCTGGCATTCTTGCTTGCACGCTTAACACAGAATTTTCAGAGGTCTCATGAGTAATTGCTTCCACATGCAAATGGCTCATCCAAAGTAAAAAAGCAGCTAGTAACTTTGCAAATGTGTGAAACTATTTTCACTCAGAATACACTGTCCAGAGTTCTTTTTTTTTTTTTTAATTACTTATGCCTGTAGATTTTTGTCTCCCACTGAGAGCATTTGCTAATGGAAAAATAACTAATGACCTTACAAATATAAGAAAGCAAACTTCCATGCCTTTCATAATTTTGTTTTATTTTTCAAACCTGTTTTGCTTAAAAAAAACATGTTTATAGCTTAAACTAAGGACATTAATATACATATCTACCTCTGTAAAAATGGGAAATATCATAATTCTGCAAATAATGTGATCAGTATTGGTCTGTGTCATGTTATCAAATGTTCAACTCAGTTAGCCTCGTTTCATTGAGATGAAAAGAGTGAACATTTAATTGACTGTTAACATCAGCAGTTTTCATATTTTTGAATGACATTAGTTGCCCAATCATCGCGAACATGAGACAGACCAGGTAAAACAAAACAGAGAACACCCTGTACCTTCACTGTGCATATAATCTATTGCGCTAGCAGCTTGCCAACTAATGGCATTTAATGTTTTAGTTTTTGCTGATGTTAACATTCACTTAATTAAATGTTCACGCTTTTCATCTTGATGAAAGGTGGTTCCCAGAGTTGAACGTTTGATTTATATGACATGGACCCGATTAGTACACTTTTACATCCCCCCCCCACCCTAGCAACGCAATATCACAACATTATATTAATTTAAACTTGCTTTGTTCCAGCTTTTTTTATTTTATTACTGTGTAAAGCCTGGGTACATTAAAACTAAGACATCGCTTTCTTGCTTTCAATATCTGTAGTCTATGTTGCATTCTCTAGTAAGGTTTCCCATCTCGCATTTTAATTACCCCTGGCTCCACCACATGCAAACTGTTTTACAGTATAACATGCAGTTTATATCCTGACATTTTTATACAGATATTTAACCAGAACAAAAACTGTCTTGCGTATAGTTGTGCTATATCAGTCCCTTCACTGTTCTTCTAAATGTTGTTGCTATAAAGTGGGATGTATGCTTTACAGTTCACTCACCACTATAACAAAATCATCAAAATTCCAGTCTTTCCTCAGACATTTCTTACAAAGCCGCATTTCACATATCTAACTTTATATCTTACGGGACTGATGCTTTACAGTCTCCAATTTATTCAGTAATGTTGCAGTGTTGTTGGTTTTCTTCCTGGTCATCTCCCTCTCCCAATTTTGGCCTCTGGTTCATATCCAAAGTACTTTTATTCTAGTCTGTTCCTGTGCTGTTTTCTGTCTCTCAAAACATTTTCCTTTGGAAACAATGGAAGATGTTTCACTGGCATAGTCTCTCTCTGCTGGTTATGTTATTGTCGGAAGAATGGGAAGCAGAGTCCTCTTTTGCTTGCTGGCTCATTCTTTGCTGGTGGAACATTTTGATTCCTCCTCTGCTTTTTCTGCATCCAAAAATATCTTTGATCATGTGGAAAAAATATTCTGAAGACAGCTGGAATACAGCACCTTGAACCTCACACCTGCCTCTTGACATCTGACTGCTGGATAAACGTGCTTCTTTTTTGTCCTGGGGTAAAGTGAATAATCATGTTTCATAAATACTCCGTTTTCCCCAAGTTTAAATAATTCTCCTTTCTGCCACAGTTTTGTCAAGAAGAATTATTTCTGCTGGTATGATAACATCATTACCACTATATGTCTTGGGTGTTCCATGGTCATGTGTGGATTATCCACATGGTGTACCATTTCAGTTACTGGATTCTGCTATTGATCACCAGGCCAGTTGCTTATTTGTGTTTTCCTAAAATTAATACAGCTGTTTTTTCCTGCACAGCTGAAAATATCTGATTTTCCTTGTGTGCTGTTCCTATTTTTATTTTTGGAACAGCTCTTCTTGAGAAACTTCATGTGCATCCTGCCTATTTCAGCCTGTGACTTTTGAGTTATATCAGCTTATTTGAATAGCTAGTTAAAGCTTCTTCTCTTTTTCCAGCCTTTTGTCATTTAACTGCATGTATTTCTTATCTCTCTCACTTACTTTAACTACTTTTGGGTGCTCTAAATGACTGGAATCCATCTCCTGTACTAAAGTTTAAACCTGAACTACTACTTGCCGAATAGCTGCAAAATTCTTCCCAGCTAGAGCTTTCTCTTCTCCTTTTCTCATTGATTGATTTATTTAAATTTCTCCTTTGCTGGCATTCAGGTAGTAAAACTACAAGTGACTAAATTCATTTTATCCAATTTGTTAGGTTTTGTGGCTTTTTCACAATTGCAGGTTTTACAGTTGAAGTGCATATAATAAATCTGTTGATTAATGTGCAGCCATTGAGGAAATAAAATGCTCATGACGTTGAGGGTATATGTTATAGTTGGATATTGAAAAACAGGAACTTTTGTAGACATGCATATTTATAAAAAGACATAAATGCATGTGTGAAACTAAATAGGACTTAAATTATAATACAGAGGGATGTAGAAAGGGGTGTGAACAATTTTATAATGGTGTTGTGCTGTGCAAAGATAGTTTCCTAGATGAAATAGGAAAGGATGATTCCTTAAATGTATCAGTAGTTAACGTGTGCATTTTCAGTGATTCCTAGAGAATTTATTGCTAAGCTGAGTTACGTATTTAAGTAACTATACTGCAGAAAAAGAGTTGTGGTGTACTAGTAAGTCTATATTTCAAATGCAGCCGTTTCCGTCTTTTAAAACATTTTAGTTTTTTTGTGCCAGAGGTATGGGTTCCTCATATCTGGAGGAAGCGAATTCCATGGTGAAGGGGCAGTTTTAGAAAGTGCTGCTTCTGTGATGAGATGAAATTTAGGCCTGTGTATTGCAAGAGCTTGTTCTTATGCTGCCCCAAAGGGAATAAATACGATCTCTTTAGCAAAGCTTTTTTTTTTTTAATTATTATTTAACAAGAAACATCTTTATTAAATTATCATGTGTGACATGGGCAGTCTTATGTTTATATCAATGAAAATAAACCATAGAGAGACAATCTTGGTTGCAAATGTTATGCATTATAGACTGTGCTGACATAACTGTAGCTGCAGACATACATCAGTTTTAATATATCCAGTTATTGTTGGTCAGCCATTATTATTGCTCATTCAGATCATGCCTTCTTATAAACGTTGTTCCTCCTTTGCATGTATAGATCCCACATTTCCCATTTTTCTTGTGTTGTTTGCTCCTACTATTTTCTAAAGATCCCAGTTCCAGTTGTTGTATCTCTGTTACTATCTTCTGTACTTCTAGTAAAGTTGGTTTAGACTTTGATTTCCATTTTCTAGTAGATGCTCTTTTGGCAGCCATCATAATTTTTTAGCAAGGACTTGCTATGTCTAGGCAATTCTGTATCATAGTTCAAGAAAATCATTTCCCTAGTTACTCCAATTTGCTCACCCAGTATCTCCGACAGAATAGTCTGCAGGGAATCTTTAAAGTCTGCCAACTCATTACACTCCTAGAAAATATGTTCGCAGTTGCCTCTTTCTTCCCCGTCTCACCTCCAACATTTGCTGTCCACCCGAGGAAAACTTCTTTGGAGTCTGCTTGGGGTATAAAAATAGGTATCTAAACACTTCTTGGCAAAGCTCCTAAATCTTTTAGATTTTGTTGCATATTTGGGAGATGTACATGCAATGTATATAAAAAGTTTACACACCCCTGTTAAAATGCCAGGTTTTTGTGATATAAAAAAATTAGACCACAGTAAATAATTTCAAAACTTTTCCCACCTTTAATGTGATTTATAACCTGTAGAAGAAGAATGTGATTTATAACCTGTACAATTCAATCAAAAAACAAACAAATCTGTTAGGGGGAAAAATATAAAAAACGCACAATAAGTTGGTTGCATAAGTATGCACACCCTTAAACTAATACTGTGTTGAAGCACCTTTTGATTTAAGTACAGCATTCAGTCTTCTTGGGTACACATCTGCCATCAATTAAAGAGACTGTGGTTAACCCCAAATAAAGTTCAGCTGTCCTAGTAGGATTTTCTTGACATTTACTCATTTGCCTGCTACAGCAAAAGCCATGATTCCCAGAGTGCTTACAGACCATCAAAGGGATCTCATTGTTGAAAGGTATCAGTCAGGAGAAGGGTACAAAAAATTTCCACAGCATTGGATATACCATGGAACACAATTAAGACAGTCATCAAAAAGTGGAGAAAATATGGAACAACAGTGACATTGCAAAGAACTGGACGTCCCTCCAAAAGTGATGAAAAACAAGATGAAAACTGGTCAGGGAGGCTTCCAAGAGACCTACAGCAACATTGAAGGAGCTGCAGGAATTTCTGGCAAGTACTGGTTGTATAATACATGTGACAGCAATCTCCAATACATGTGACAGCAATCTCCCATATTTTCCATATGTCCGGGCTATGGGGTAGGGTTGCATGAACAAAGCCTTTTCTTACACAGGAAAGCATCCAGGCCTGGCTAAAATTTGCAAAACAATACAAGTCTCCCAAAAGCATGTGGGGAATGTGTTATGGTCGGATGAGACAAAGGTTAAACTTTCTGGCCACAATTCCAAAAGGTACATTTGGTGCAAAATCAACACTTCGCATCCCCATCCCCACGGTGAAGCATGGTTGTGGCAGTATCATGCTTTAGGGTTGCTTTTCTTCAGCTGGAACTGGGGCTTTAGTCAAGGTGGAGGGAATTATGAACAGTTCCAAATACCAGTCACTTTTGGCCCAAAACCTTCAGACATCTGCTAGAAAGCTGAAGATGAAGATTGATTTCACTTTTCAACACAACAATGATCCCAAGCATACATCCAAATCACCAAAGAATGGCTTCACCAGAAGAAAATTAAAGTTTTGGAATGGTCCACCAGAGCCCAGACCTAAATCCAATAGAAAATATGTGGGGTGACCTGAAGTGGGCTGTGCACAAGAGATGCCCTCACAATCTGACAGATCTGGAGCACTTTTGCAAGGAAGAGTGGGCAAATATTGCCAAGTCAAGATGTGCCATGCTGATAGACTCCTACCCAAGAAGACTTAATGCTGTAATTAAATCAAAAGGTGCTTTGACAAACTATTAATTTAAGGGTGTGCATGCTTATGCAACCAGCTTATTGTACGTTTTTTATTTTTTATATTTTTCCCCTACTAGATTTGTTTTTTCAATTGAATTGTACAGTTTATAGGTCACATTAAAGGTAGGAAGAGTTTTGAAATGATTTATTGTGGTCTTATTTTTTTATATCACAAAAACCTGGCATTTTAACATGGGTGTGTAAACATTTTATATCCACTGTATATCCCCCATTGTTTGTGAATTGCTTACCCAGTTTCTCTTCCCAATCCTTCCTAATTTCCTCTTTATTGATTCTTACAGTTATCATGCAACATTTTATATGCTCTACTAAGTATTCCTTTCTTAATGGCAACTTCTGTTGAATTCTACCAAAAACTCTACCACTTCTGGTCTTTCATTTAGGACCACTGTATTTCTTTCTCGTTGCCTGTACCCTGATATCACCCCTTGATAGGGAAGCCAATCTCTAACTTACAGTCCATATAAGTTATTGGCATATTTCCATTCTGTTACCTTGTCCTCTCTGTTTATTTGCTCCCAGTAGTTCGGCTCCTTTGCCAGTTTTCTCCAATATATTTCATTCCCCTCTTGCCTGTTATCTGCATCCTTAATTGCAGTCATCCCTATCGGCAGAATCCCCTTTCTCCATTCCCATGTTGTTTAGTTCTTAGAATACTTTCTGGTACTTCATAGACGTCCCCTCTGTGGGCCAGTAATCAAGGAGCTTGAATCCTCACCACTGACACTGGTGAGGAATGTTCACTTGGAGCAAAAATAGATGCATGCAGTATTTCCAGATGAGGCTGTCTGCATCAAGCACAATTTTCCTTAAGAGCACACAGTGGACACCTCAGTCCAGGGTCCAGGTTTCTCTGTCTCCCGCCAGGTCCCCAGTAAGATTTCCCCAGTGGCACAGCTCTAGAGTTGATTTTTCATCCGGATGTCCAAGCCAGGTCCTGTAGCACCCTCTCTGTGAAAACAGTGCTTCGTGCCCTTGCTCCAAACAGCTGACACACACTCCTTGAGATCTGATTTTCACTTGCACCCGTGCCACACACGCGCATATATATATACACACACACACACACCTACACCTGGGAAAGGCTGGCACAGATTTGCTAGCTATTCCCCGTTTTGGCCAGACTGTAGGTAGTTACTGCCACCAGATATTCCAAAGCCAGCTACTCTAAGGCTCTTAGAAGGGTACCCATTTATACTGAGTGAAATTAATGTTAATACAAATGGTAGTGTTTTGACTAATGTAGTAAGGCTTTTAGGAGTGCCACAGAGTCACCAAATAAATGAGTACTCTCAAAGGTTAAAATATTCTCTCTCTAAAAGACCAGCCACAATGAAAAGTTAAACTCCTATGAATCTATAATCAAAGAACATGAAAATACTAGATATCTATTTACAAGAAACACCAGAGTTTCAGTTACAGGAAATATTAAAATACACAGATGAATAGATTCACACAGATGCAGAAAGGCAGTACTTAACTAATCTCACTATATTTTCCTGACTGATCTAAAGAATTACTATTTCATTGTGACTTAATTAGAGCAAGTCAAGATAAATCGGGTGACTGGTCCTTCCTTGTCAAGTTCTAAAAAGAGTGCTCTGCGATCTTGGTCTCATCTAGTATTAAAATATCATTACGGAGCTGCCTCACAGAATGACACCACGCACATATGTTATATGACGTCTGGTTCCCGTACTACCCCTTGGTTAGATGTTGCCAGGATTTGGCACATATGTATCAATAATACAAACCCACAGAGCTTTGCTAAGGTTTGTTGCAGCTTCTGGAAGTCATAAAACAATTTAAAACTTCTACCCTTCCAGGGTAGCAATTAGTTCACTGCTAAAAACAGTACAGAAGGCTTCCTAGTTGGCTGCAATCAGAACTGTAAGATAAAATTAAGTAATTTCATTTCTTACTGTTTTTCAAAGTTAGCTGGGCTGAGGTTAGCCTCTTCTCTTCTAGTATCCTATTTACAATAGTACAGTCTGATATAAATATTATTTCTTTTCTGTCCAGCAAGACACACTTGTTACATTTTTAACACAAGCAACTTTACAAATACGTTTTCACCACAAGCATCTGTACAAATCAGTTTGATATACAAATGACATGTAATTCTTTTCAAAATGCCAGGTAGCTGTGCTGGTATACGTTAAACATCCACTGCCCTACTTCTCCTGGCATAGCTGGCAAATACGTCACATCATCACAAATATAATAGTCTGTATGATTATTGTTTTCCTTAAATGTCTGCATCCAAAATCCTAGTCTCTCCCTATTAGTTGATCTTCCCGCCTATTTCATCATACTCTCTTTCCACTTTGAATTATAGTTTTCTGCTTGTGCTATGTATAGGAACCTTAACTGTGTTGCTCTGAAATATCCTTCAACTTTGGTAATCCCAAACCACTCTGTTCTATTGGAAGAATAAGCTTATTCTACTTGACTCTTGCCATCTTCCCCTCCCAGATAAAATCCTTCGGCTGTTTATTAATTACAATCCACAACTTTTCCTTTGGTTGGTAAAAATATGCCTGACTTGTGTATAAGACTAGAAAGACTAAAACATTTTAACTGCTTGTGTCTTCCAATCGATGTACATATAAAAATGAAAAATTGGAAGCTGTGTTGTATTATCTTTTGTTTAGTCTGTTCCCGCATATGCTTAGCTGCCACACCAGTATCATTTTTAATCCATACTCCTAAGTACTTCATTTTATCATGCCCCCATATGTATGGGTATTGCTGAATCAATTTGTATGTGGGTACATAATTTACTGCTATTGCCTTTATTTTAGCTTCATTCATTTTGTATCCTGAAAAGGTTTGAAAATGTCTCAATATGTTCCACAGCCTTGTAATGTCCCTTTCTGGTTTTGTTGGGTATAAAATAATAACAAAAGGAACCATGTAGTCAGCCAACCAGCAAGAATACACAGGAATTAGCTGTTTAGCTGACTGCATGGTTTCTTTTGTTTTCCTTGTTTTGGTTCTAGGTCCACTTCGGATTTTGTGACAGTTTTAGTAGGTATAAAATAATGTCATCTGCAAATAGAGCCAGCTTTTCTTGACTACCATACCAGTTATATCCTTGAATTTCTGAGGCCTTTTTTCTTTGCCAGTGGTTCTAAATATAATGAAAATAACAAAGGGGAGAGAGAGGACACCCCTGCCTGGTTCCTCTGCTCAAGCAG
Source organism: Protopterus annectens (assembly GCF_019279795.1). Lineage (NCBI taxonomy): Eukaryota > Metazoa > Chordata > Ceratodontiformes > Protopteridae > Protopterus > Protopterus annectens. The sequence continues at coordinate 609,691,051 of NC_056747.1, forward strand.
AGATTATCAAAGAGGACTGCTCCCACTTCAGTTTTCACCTCCTATCCCTCATATATCCTTGTAGTCAACCTTATAATTTTATCAGGGAATGCAAATGCTTCCTTTGCTTTGCTCGTGAAGTCCCAGCTTACTCTGTCAAATGTTTTCTCTGCATCAAGACCCACCAACAATAGTATTTTTTACATTCTGCTTCCCTGTATATCATCTCAGTTCTGTTATTGTTCCTCTCCACAAAACCACATTATTCCATATATATCAATTTTGGCATCACTTTTGCCATTCTATTAGCCATTATAGACATAAACAATTTTAATCATGATTTAGTATTGAAATGGCCCTGTAAGAACCTGGATCTGATGGATTTTTACCTTCTTTAGGTATTAACAGCTACTACCCCTTCTAGGATGTTGGTATTTCTCCTGCTCTTAAAATACTGTTAAACAAAACCTTCCAGATCTTTATCAGTTTCCCCTCCTAGCTTCCAGACTTCCACAGGAATAGCTTCTGTTCCTTAGGACTTTCCTGTAGATTGGTTATACGTCACCATTTTTGGCTCATCTCCTCCTAACCTTAACTCTTGAGTAATTGAGCCTCCTCTACCTGTAACCTTGGCATATTTAATTCTTCCATAAACATTTATATGTGTACATTTTCTTGATTTCCATATTTCTGAGCTCTTTACAGACTTTCATAGAATTTCTGAAATATTTCTAATACTTCTACAATATTCCTTGCTATCTTCCTTTGTTGTAGGCTCTCTAAACTTTGTGACAACCCTTTCTACTTTCTGTTGCCTGAGGCATTGTGTTAAAAGGTTTTTGTGCTGTAGAGTTATCAAAAAAAAAAAAAAAAAAAAACAGCTGCTTAACAGCAATCTTCTAAACCCATGCATATTATTGAAGTAATCCCATATTTTCTGTTTAGCATTCTGCAGTTGCTCCTCCTCTTGCTCTATAAGATTCCTCTTGTTTTGCAGTACTTTTTAATGTTTGTCAGTTCCTACTTCTTAACCATCCATTCCTTTCTTTTATTTCCATCCTATTTTTAAATTGCACTTAAATTTTACCCCACTCACTACTATGTTTTCAGAAGAAATTTCTATGCTCTCTAATAGCTCCTGAATAATTTCCATTATCCATTCCTGAAATTCCTCTCCACCATATAGGTGGGAAAGCACCAGGGTTTCATTTTTATTTCATTACCATGTGTGTTTGGTTTATTTTATTATTGGCACATGATTTGAAATCGTTATTGAGGTGTATCGACCTTCAATTAATGCACTATTCCTGTGAAATGTAAATTCTGTCAAGCCTAGCGGAGTTTTTTTTTTTTTTTTTTTATCTTTGGGGAATAATATGTAAATTCACTCTGAACTCATAATACTGAAGTCACCTCTTCCATGCCAAATATTTTCATAAATATCTTTAAAAATCTAGCCTCTTTTGTTCTAGTTCCTTTCTGGGCCCCCCAGACACATCTTCACTGTTGCAAATCAAATTCCATTCCCCACCTACAAGTAATATTCTGTGCTGAAAGCTAATAATTATTTCTCCCAGAATTTTCTTAAGCTCCTTTGTAGTAGTTTTTGGTGGAATATGAATTTATGTCAGTGTAATCCTCCACCTTTGCCAGTAGCCCATTAATACTACATCTCTACCATTATTGTATTTTCTGACTTCTTCTATTACTGTTGGAGCTCCTCTTGCAATTAAGTACTCCTCTCTTCCTTTGTTCCAGGTATTCTGTAGAATAACCATCCTGAAAACCTTTTTTTTATCAAATTCACACCTTCAGTTCTTTACAAGTGTAACTCATGCAGTGTAGCTATTTGTACTCTTCATTTTTAATATGGTTCACTACTCTTTTTTGCATTTATCTTTGAGAATATTGATGTTTAAAGACATTATTATATAAGCAAACAAAGCACCCTGAATCACTGCTAGATAGGCACACTGTTTTAATAAGCCGAACAGTTCACAAACAACACAAACGCTGATAATAATGCCCATACGTTTTCGTCAAAAACTTCATCAGATAATGCAAATACATTCAAGAAACCACTTAAATACTCTTTAAACATTTGAATTAACCAATGAAAATACTCTAAATGAACTTTAAATTAATAAATACATTAAAATGCATTAAAAATTCTGTTACACATATAAAACCACATAAATATACCTAATTTTAAAAAATATATACCTAACCTTTCTGTAATAGTTTCTTTCATAATTTCTACCATTTCTTACCCGATTCTTGGGCTTCGGGTACTGTTTTTTAGCTTTATATTCGTTGATATCCCTATCTATTTTGTTCAATTTTCTGTGTTTTACCTCTAAACATTGGCCAGTAGAGGGAACTGTTACAATGTGTGTTATACATTTTTGCATTTATCTACTTCAAGTGATTTAATTTATATGTGAATTTATATATATTTTTATTGTTTCAAATACACTTTTACATCAGGTAGTACTTGTTATATGTGTTTTTTTAAAATTAGGTATATTTATGTGGTTTTATATGTGTAACAGAATTTTTAATGCATTTTAATGTATTTATTAATTTAAAGTTCATGTAGAGTATTTTCATTGGTTAATTCAAATGTTTAAAGAGTATTTAAGTGGTTTCTTGAATGTATTTGCATTATCTGATGAAGTTTTTGACGAAAACGTATGGGCATTATTATCAGCGTTTGTGTTGTTTGTGAACTGTTCGGCTTATTAAAACAGTGTGCCTATCTAGCAGTGATTCAGGGTGCTTTGTTTGCTTACAAGTTTGTTTTGCATCCTCCGTTTAAGGTTACATTATTATATAAAGAATTGTATTCTTGAAGGATTATTATTCCCATCTTTTATGTAGAACAGCTTTTTGTTAAATGTCTAGTCTTAGCTTTTGTGTTACGTGCATGCACTGTTTGGCAGGTTAGTCCTTCTATACAGTTTCTTGTCATCTTCATTTGAGCCTATGTCCCATCTTGCAGAACTTTTTGCTTTATTGAAAACCCTCAAAAAGCTTTTGTGTTACGTGCATGCACTGTTTGGCAGATTAGTCCTTCTATACAGTTTCTTGTCATCTTCATTTGAGCCTATGTCCCATCTTGCAGAACTTTTTGATTTATTGAAAACCCTCAAAAAGTACACACCCCACAATACCTCCTAAAGCCTATTAACTTAATAACAGCACAAACAACTATGTACATCTTCAGATGTACATACCCTCCTAGTAGGAACAAATGTTCCAAACTGGCAGCCGCACACACACAGACTCGAGCTAAACAGAAAGAAAGATTATCCATGCTAAGACCTGTGGTAGAGCCTGTGATTCTTTTAAGTGCTGTCTGGTTTTGCCTCATCTTTAAAGCTCTCTCCGCTGGGAAAACACTTGAATGCTTTCAGAAAATATTTTCTCCAAGCCATTTCTTTTTACCAGATTGTTTGCTAGAGTCATGAGAACCAGATACATAACTGTTCACTAGAAAAAAATTATTGTATTCAATATTTTTTCATTAACTTGCTATCTCTTAAAACTGGTTACTCTATGAAGCTAGTGGCTTTAACCCGGTCATTCTCCTATGCAAGAATGAGAAAAAAAGCATACAAATTTTTATTTTGTTGTGCTCTTTTAACCAAAGAGAAAAACAGAAAAAAAACCGGAGCACGTGTTTACACCAGTATTCTCATTGCACTTAAAAATAACTGAAAAAAAAATACTTTATAACATACAAAGAAAATCATGCATCAGTTAAGTAATACTATTAAGAAAGTAATTTTGTTTTACTTAGTTAAATTTCTCCGTCTTCTTCCCCTCTCCTGAATATTTTTCCAAACATTAATAACATGAAGTAGGGCATAGAGTCCCCTACAAGTTTAACAAAATCCAAGGAAGTCCAATATTTCCAGATTTTCTTGTCCTGTTCATCTCCATCTCCAAAACCCTGTCGCTGCTTCATCTCCAGTGCACACTCTGTTCTTCAAGTCAACTCCTGTGCTTTCTTTCCCTCTCTCAAGCATTTTCTGTTGAAACACCGGGGAAGGTTTCACTGGCATAGTCCCTGTGGTTTTATTACCAGAAGAACAAGAAGCAGAATCTCCTTCTGTTTCACAGCTCCCTTTTTGTTGGACAAACTTTTGTATTTCTCCTTAGCATGTACTTCCTCAACAAATGTTTTTGCTCCTCCAGGGAAAAATGTTTTGAATATAGCTGGGTACAGCAGTTTGAATCTCATGCCTGCTTCTCTACATTCCCTAAATAATGCAATAAATTTATTCCTCTTCTGCCTGATGTCCAGTAGGTAGTCATTCTTCACAAACACTCTGCTGTTTCACACTTTTAGTACTTTGGCTTTTTGCCACAGTTTTACCAGCAGAAGGAATTGATTCTGACAAGATTGCATTCTTACTATTAAAGGTCTAGGTTGTTTTCTCCTAGCCAGGTTTGGAGCATACACACAGTGTGTGCCCTTTCAGTAAACAATTCCTGTTGTGGAATACCAGACCAGTTGCTTATTTGTGCTTTAATTAAATTAATACAGTCTGTTCTTCCATTTTCTTGGGAACAGCAGAAAGTCTCAGGTTTTCCCTATGTGCTCTGTCTTATAATTCTATTATTTTTTTGAAACATCTCTTCTTGTGCAGTCTCATATTCAGCCAGGCTTTTCTTCATCTCGACCTCTGAGTTTTAGGTGTTATCACATTGTATGAGTATTTGTTTAAACCATATTCCATTTTTTCCAGCCTTATATTGTTTGAGTTGATATACTCCGTCAGTGTTTTTTTTAGTTTAATCAGGTCTATGTGCAGTTGCTTTATACCTTCCTCAAGGTTAGTGGAAGTCATTTCTGTTGCTTGCACTGCTTTTTGCTGAACAGCTACAGTACTTTTCACAGTCAGTATTTTTTAGCTGCTTTTGTAGCTGTTTTTTCTTCAGGTCTTCTGTATTTCTTTTTTTTTTTTTTTTCTGGCATCCAGGCCGTGCATTTAATAGCCAGTTACTGAAATTTACTCAGAAATCTAGGTCCACTGGCTTTCTGTGCTAAGTTTCTGTTTTTACACCGGGAGAGCTAGAATTAAGCTGTTACTCAATGTGCAACCATCTTGGAAGTCCTCTTTAACAAAGCTTTGCATTTAGTGGTAGATAGTATTCTGCAGCACTGTGTAGAAAGTTATAAAATGGCAACACATACCTCTCAACTATCCAGAATTTTGCCGAATGTCTGGATTTTTTCTTGATATTTTTGGCCTATTCATTATAAAAATTGTGGTTTTCTGGCAAATCATAGAGGATTCAAGTCCCTAAATAATGACAGAAAACCATGTTTTGGGCTACACATCCTTCCAAAAATGAATGCTGTTGAAAAACATGTTATTCTCACAAGTTTGTAGGCTTAGAAGAGCAATATTAATAATATGTTCCCGAGTTTTGACCATTATCTTCCCATTTTGTAAAGAATTCTTGATTGTCCATAAACCCACAGCAAAGTTATAAGAATTTCTAATGTGAACCAGGAGATAGCTGAAATATGCTGGGTGCTGTCTTGCTAAATCCTGTCTCACCAACAGACAAACCAAAACAGGGACATTTTTAAAGAACAAAATATTTTCCTTAAACTTGAGGATTTTCTCATTTTTGAGTTTAAATGTAAACATTATCTTGACAAAATTTAAATGCAGTAGGTGAATGACTGTGACATTATTTAATCTGTTTCATATAGGTATTCTACTTGGCTGTCCATTCTGTTCATATCCTCCTGCTTATTTACAGCTGTATTTCATGTTGTGTGTTTGATAACTAGCATTGTGTAGCCAGTTCTGTGTAATACTTTTGGTGTATGTCTGTAATGCCACATCTGATGTCTTTAACCTCCATTCTTTAACTGATTAGGTTTCTGTCAGACTTTGGCCACTTTTTCTAGAATTGGGATCCATACCTCAGGAACCTCCTGTTACCCATAATCCCCCGCTGTCCCCAACATTACCTCAGATCTTGTTTGCTGCTCATAGAGTAAGGATGTGATTCGTTGGTTCAGTCTTCTTTTCGGTTAAGCAACTCTAAATTTTTCTTTTGGAAGGAGTTTTGTGCTTCTCTGTTATTTTTCAAATATAGGTCTGTGTCTCTCTCTCTTTTTTTTTTTTTCTTTTGAAATTCCTTCCCTTCCCATAGAAACATTATTGTAGGCCTTCTTCAAATCTTCTGTGCTTATAGGTTCATGGGTGTTTATTAGGCTAATGACCACAAGGGCCTTTTTAAGCCTAGCCATGGATCCCAAATCTCTCAAAAGTTCTGATACCCTTGATAAGTGTAAGCATGGGCCTGGGAGATGAACCATTTACAGGTTACCTATGTCCATTAGAGACATAGGTGCTAAACTAGGAATGAATTTCTAGTTTCCCATCCAGTTGTCCAAGTTGCTCTCAAATTGGGTTAGGGAGGAACTCTGCTTCACATGGATGGGGAGCCTGTTCCATAGAGACGGTAGTCTCTGGGATACATACCTCACTCTCCAGCAGGTCCTATTCAGATCACTGTCAAGGTTTATGTCTTTAGAATGGGTAATTCTGGTGCTGTTTGTTTTGTGGATATGCAGGAAGTCCATCAGATTGGGAGCTGGCAATGCCCTGTATGCCAGGCATAGATCTCCCCTCAAAATCCTGTAGGAGACAGACTACAGGGATAGGGCCATGAGGCGGTCTGCATAGGACATTTTACTTACGCCCTGTATTCTTTTAGTGAGAAACCTCTTTGGACATTCCATTTGTTGGATAGTCCTGGTTAGGTACATACCAAAGGGGACATTGTACTCAATAAGTCTGATGAATGCTGATTTTGCAGTGAAACAGTGACTTCCTGGGACTTGGATGCCATATGTTTATTTATAAGTTGCGCAGCATAGAATGACTTCCTCACCACTGTAGACACACAATGGTCAAACGCTAGATTACTATCTATGTGTGTCCTAAGTCCTTGACTACTGGGTCAACTGTAAGGGGTGTTTTGCCAATATTCTTTTCTTTTTCTTACTAGTTATATCTAGTTTTTGAAACCATTAATGGTATTCTTGCCATTTTATTTGTGTAATATACCAATTTCTTTTTTTCTAGGTGTATTCTTATTGCCATTGCTTGTAGTGTTTCCTGTGATTTTTCTTAACCTTCAGGGAATATGTTGGACAAGCTACTATTTTTAAGAAGTGTGTGGCTTGTGGCCACAAGATGCCAAATTATGATTCACACCTAAAGTATGTGTATTGTTTTGAAGGTAGATCATTTGGAAAAGGATTGCACAATTTGCATGGCTTTTGGTCATGTAGCCATAGTTGAATATTGTAAAAAGCTCATGTTCAAGGGTATCATTCCTTCTAACTCTTCACAGTCTTCATCTAGGAAAATGTCCTCGAATAAGCACAAGGGGACAAGAGCAATAGGGCCAAAGAAGAGATCAAAGAGGCAAGGAAGTGATCCCCTGATTGCTCTCCTTCATCCATATTATCTTCGGCTCTGACTACAAAAAGTTCATGGCTTTGGATCCTGCTAATGTCTCTGATCCCATCCTGGTAAGGTCAAAGACTCCTCCCTTACTGAATCCAGTCTCTCCTAGGTTGCAGTCACCCTTTCTACAGGAGGGATGTTTACAGAGAACTTTGAGGCCACCTTCTACATATTTGTCATTGAGGTTCATCAGAAACTGATGTGGATAGAATGATGAGGAAGTTCCTCAAGATTTAAATTCAGTTAATAGTTCTTCCAGCTCCATTTTCCATCAGATGTGTGAGCTTTGGAGCCTCTTTCTAGCCTATGGTTGCTCCTACCCCAGTCTGACCTCTGGGTTCAGGGATGTTGGATTGGAGTTCTTCTGAGTTGTCCATGTCAGATCTGAAGCTGTGGTCGTGTTCGACTCTGTCATTCTCTGCCACCCAACTGTCAATTATTTCAACAGAGCCAGATGGATGTCTGAGCTGAAGCTTTGGCACCGAGTCTGGGGGAAAGGGATTGACTCTGAAGATGTTGAAGCTCTCTCTCTTCCCATCGGAACCTATGCATTAGATAGCTCTACTTCAGCTTCGCTCTTGGAGCAGAGTCAGGGTGGTGCTCATGGTCTTGCTGATGTGGCAGCTCTGACTCCTACCTGGGTGATCTTGTGTTCCCTCTTAGCTTCTGCCTTCAAGGCTAGAGATTGGACATCTCTAGTGTTCTGTGCTTCACCTGTTCCATAACTGATTGCCCTGGGTCATTATCCTGCACATTCTCTTCCATTGAGACAGCCCATTCATATTGGCCTTGAGACTATTCTCATTCAGGACACCCCTCAGACTTGAGTCCTCCATGGACCCCCCCCCAGTGGGGGCTCTGCAGACGCATAAGTGTAAGAAGAGACACATTGATTCCCCCCGGAGTCTTTGACAGAAGATGAGTATTTCATTGAACAGGAGGAGTCCCCCAGGTCACCCCTTGAGGATGTTTCTTCTGGGAAAATCCTCAAGCTCCTCAGACAGGAGGGTTGGTCTTCCAAAAGCCTCTTCTCAGGATGAATCAGTGTTCCTTGAGGCTTTTGGTTCTGGCTTATCTGTGCTTGGGGTGGTTCCCCTGGTTGAGATGGTGGATTCATTTTTCTCTGTGGGGATGGGAGGAGCTGAACATCACAGAACCAATCCCAGGAAAATCGAGCAAAATCTTGTTGCTCCTAAAGACTGCTCTCACTGGAACAAAGGCCCAGCAGTGGATGCCATGTTACTGGAAGCAGCCACTAAAGAGGAGCTCACAGAAGAAAGTTCATCTGTCCATCCCCCTAACAGAGAGTCCGAGGCTTTAAGCAGGTTTGGGAAGCAAGTTTGTTTCATCCGCCTTGTGTTAAGGTCGCTGAATTATTTCGCACACATGATTAGGAGAGTTCTTCATAGAGTCTCTCTGAAGTAAAATCTCTTTCTGGGTCCGTGTCTGCAGAATACAGAGAAGCGGTGGATTTACAGCTCGTCACTCTTCAGTCCTTGTTGAACGTTTCCATGTGTCTTGTATCCAATACAGTAGAAAGTTTTATGAGAGCTACAGGAACAGGCATTACCATAATGAGGTATACCAGGATGCATTTCTGTGATTTCATGGAGCTCTTTAAAACATCTTTTATCAATATCCTGTTTGATGGCTCAGCTTTGTTCAGCCCTAAGGTCAAGGACACATGATGGGAAAACTCTTTCTTTCTGTTTATAGGTATATGGTCCCCCCCCCACCCGCCGAGGACCCTTTTCTAGAAAACAAAAAAGGGGGTAAGAAACTGTGGTTTGGAAGTCCCCAAGTGTTTTCTTAGGATTCCTATGGAGATAGATCCCCTTGAGGCAGAGTTTTTTTTTTTTAACTGTAGACATCTCCCTCATAGCAGAGGAGGCCTGCATAATCAAAGCTTCAGGGTTCCGTTCACCAAGAGACCTTTTCAGCACTCCTGAACAATTGCCCGACTGCTGCCCTCTGGAGGTGGTCTGTCGAGCACTTGTCTCTGCACCCAGGAGACTGGATGTCCATCACCAAAGGTGTCTGGGTGTGGACAGTAATTACCAGAAGCTATTTCGTTGCATTTCTCAGTTCACCCCTTTATAAAAAAATGTACCACCCTCTCAAAGAAAAGCAGGAGCTTTAGAAATAAAAAAAAGGTGCTAGACAACTGAGCCATTCAAGGAGTTCCACCTGACCAGCAAGGGTTTGGAACTTAATCCAGATTCTTTTTAGTGCCAAAAAAGAACTGGGTCCTGAGACCAATTTTGGACCTTCGTGTTTTTTTTTACCAATTGATTCAAATAACCGTTTATGATGGTCATGGTGCAATCTGTTCTCCCCTTCAGAGGAAAGACAACTGGATGTACTCAGTAGACTTTTAGGATGTGTACTACTGCATCAAAATGGATAGATGCTCCAGGAGTTTCCTTTGCTTCAGGCTAGGAGCCAGTCCTTTTCAGTTTGGCCTCACCACAGCCCCCTGGATGTTAGCCAGCTGCATTGCCATGGTTGCAGCTAATCTCCGCCTACAAGGGTTCCAGGTTTTCACCTATTTAGATGACTGGCTCTTTACCACTTCTTCCAGGTCTCTGCTAATCTGGGCCAGAAACTATTTGCTTCAGTTATGCTCCAGCCTGGGAATTGGTGAATCAGACAAATTTCTTTTTTTCCCCAGTACAAGTTCTGGCATTCCTAGGAGCATATTTGGACACAACCATTCAAATTGCAAGGTTACTGGAGAACAGGTTAAGAAGAACTCCTTTCCTGTCAGAGTCTGTCTGCCAGGCTAGTTCATCTGCTAAGATGAATGGGCAACCTCCATTACTTTGATCCCCTTGTCAAGGTATTATCTGAGTGTGTTACAGTTGGCACTAGCAGTTCAGTGGTCCATCAGATCCCAACCAATGACTTTTCCATTCTGCTTAACAAGAATCGGCAGAAGTCATGTAACTTGGTGGATTCAGTCTCCAGAGGTATTTCAGGGACATCCCTTTGTTTCTCCCGCTTCCAAAGACACAGTTACCCTGGATGCATCCCATTGAGGGGTGGGGGCATTACGTAGGAAGGATGGTCTAAGACGTGTTTTCCATTAGAGGTCGATCTTCACATCAGTGTATTGGAGATGAGGAGGATATTTTTCCTAACAGTGCATATAGTCTTCTGATACCTTGTCTATAGTAATATATATTTATACTTAAATCCTGCAAAACCAATACAGTTAAGGGCAAACTCTATCTAAGGTAATGTTGAGAACAGTAGGGATTATGGGTGAGGGAAGAAGCCTAAGCTATGGCCCCCAAGTTTGGAAAAAGTGGCTAAGGTTGAATCCGGAACCCATCAGTTGAGGAAGGAAGGAAATAGACAACACAGACCAATCATTATGGGAAGTAAATAACTTTAGTTTGTCACTTTTTGCTATGTTTTATGTTGTTTTAATCATATTTTGCATTTACTGCACTTAATATATTTATTATGCTTCTGATTACAAAGATGTTTTGTTAGATACCAGTTTTTCAGTATTTTTTCATACCTGTATCTTGCCTCTTCAGTAAATGTTGATGCTCAAAATAGTTGTGTGCTTACTGTCTTAGGTAGAGTCAGAGACCTGGATGAGGGTATGGGGTATGGAATGTCAGGGAGTTGCTGAAGTTGTGGCGTAGTGGTAATGTGCATAATAAATGACTGAGAACAATCCCACAGGCATGAGTGAAAACCCAGCTCTGAATGTGTGGCAATAACCTATGTTGTGGATGGGGAATGTATGTAGCACATGTATGCTCTGTTTAGGGAGTCAAGGTTGGTATAACAGTTAAGGTATTTACCTCACAGTCACAAAGAGCAGGGTTTAAGTTTCACCTTTTGAAAGGGGAATTTGCTAGGCTTAAAATGGCTCACAAGGGCAGCTAACCTAATACTTGCTTGTGAACCTACAGTATTGTAGATTTAGGTCTCAGATTTTAGGTTAAGTGGCTGATCTGAATTTTGTAATCTTTTTTAGTGCAGGATATTTGGTTTATTACACAAACCAGACCTTTTGGATTCAGTTTATCCTTTTTTCGGATAGGGGTTGAATTTCTGTTACCCATTGTTTTCATTGGATTTTGGTGTAATTTGTCTACTGAAAAGGGCTTTACACAGCTTCTGTAAGTTTTTTTTTTTTTTAATTTTTAGTGCTGGTTAATTTTATTAGTTTGAGAGCTTTTAACTAGATAAATTATCACTGTTGAAGTGACCTCCCCCAACTCCATATACAAAAATGGAGAAAAAGGGATTATGGATGGATTTGATGGATGGAATAAAAGTTTTAGAATTTCAGTGAGAGTTGTATCCAAGATTTGTTAGGTTCATTGTTACGTTGTTTAAATAATTTAATCTTATAGTGTAGGTATTTAGAATTATATCCATGTTGTTGGTAATGTTTTTTTTTTGTTTGGATGAAGTCTGTACTTTATTTTGCATGATTTATTAATGTACATATGTATGTATGTTGATAATGTTAACAAACTTCATTTGTTAGAATTTGATTTAGGTTGGCAATTTTGATTTTTGGAGGGATTGAGTATATATTTTATGTGTGCAAATTCATTGACTGTAAGTGGATGGAATTTAGTTACAGGGCTAGTGTCTGTGCATTTAGTATTATAAGTTTTTGCTGTGTAGTACTGTGCATCTATTTTAGTGCTTTTGCAGATTATGAAGTTATGCTGTACGTTGTGAGTGTTCTGTGTATATCTGTGGTTTGCATTTGGGATTGTAGGCTGTGCTGCTTTTGTAATGTTAAATGCATGCTACATAAATTGTTCTTGGTACTGCCAAGTGTCCTTTTGTGTTAAAGGGGCATGTGTGGGAATGTGTACTTCCACAGAGAATGGCATTTCATGGCCTTTGTGTTTGTGAGCGTGCATGACAGCCACCAAGGGATTCGATGTACAATTAGGAAAAAACACTTAATGGCTGCCTGGGGGATGTACTTCCATAACCAGCTGTCTGATTACAAGAGATAACATAGACCAATTGATTATGAGAGATTTGATTGACAGATGGTGAGGATAGAAAAAAAAATACAAGAAAATCTTGTATTTTTTTTAGCTGATTAATACATAGTAGATAGCTCTAATGTGAGATATATTGGGTTTATTTTAAATAAAGTTAATGTTGGTTGTTCTAAAATGTTCTTAAACTATTTATTCAGTGATCCAAACACTTAACCTGTGTGTATATGAGAAAAAAGGAATATATTTGTCAAGCCTGTAATTCATTAAAATAGAAGTACAGCAATATTTATTTAGGATTGTTTTAAAGAATTGTTATTGCTACCTGCTCTTTTATCCCTTGCCTTTGCTTGATTTTTAAGTGTTATTTTCTTAATGATTATTTGTTAACTTTTATTTAATAAGATTCTTGTAATATTAGAGTTTATAATCGTAAAATAAAGCATACTTGTAGTTGTATTTTATTAGTTGTTATTTGTTTATTTTTTGCTTTGAAAGGTTTTTGGTCAATGGTATGTAGTTCTCCATATGCTGTTTTATAAGAACAGATTACCTGCCAATATATGCTGCTCAGCTTGTCCTGCCAATGTCCGTGTGGGAGGAGTTTGCTACATGCCCAGTCCACTACACACTATGGAGTCAGTGTTGTCCAAATTTGATATTAGAACAGTACTAAGCTGTTGTTGTTTGAGCTTGTGAATGGGATGTAGTAACACTCATCCATTTGCAAGACTTTTATATCCAGGTGGTATGTTTGCTTCTGTTGAGGCAGTGCGCTCAGCAGAGACCGCCACAGGGGCCTGTGTACCTGTAGATGCAAGTGTTCCATTTTCCTAGAGGGTCAAAGACTCTGCCACCTACTATTTGCCTTCATCATCAGCTGCAGTAGCCCTCTGTTGTCTTACCATGCTGGACCAACTGGGATTTGAGTAGTGGCTGTGCTGTAAGTTCAATGCTGGTTGTTAGTTTATCTATTACTATGTACAAATTCTGTAAATTCCTTGGACTCATTCCCGCAGGTTATCCATCAAAGTAGGGTCTATCAACAGGTTTAGCCCTATTATAATCAATCAGTTTACAGTCAAAATAAATCCAAAAGACCACTCATACCAAATTAAAGACCCAATAATCATAGAATATATAAAAAATTCTAAACTCAGTTTAAAAAAAAAAGGGGGGGGGTAATCCCATTTTCATGTATGGGGCCGTTTTACCTCAGTAAACTTCTTAGTTTAAGTACACATGCTATAGAGCACGTTTCATTCAACCCTAAACTGATTGATTATAATAGGGCTAAACTTGTTGATAGACCCTACTTTGATGGATAACCTGTGGGAATGAGTCCAAGGAATTTATAGAATTTGTACATAGTAGTAGATAAAGTAACTAACAACCAACATTGAACTTGCAGGTTATTTGAGATTACAGTCCACTAAGGTCTTTTAAGGTCTTTTACTTCAATCGAACTTGGTAGGGAAAGTTTTATTGTTATAAGCAGTGACGAACAAATCCAAATCATTAGTTCAAGTTTTGGAAATTACTTACATTATTGTGGAGATATTGAAAAAAGCTACAGTGGTTTATGAATCGGTTTATATTATTATGTACATATTTTACCAACCAGCGCACAGTACTACTTTTTAAGTACGTGTATGTTATCGGGGACCAGCTTACGCATAGCTAGGAATGTAATAACAGATTACCTTGGACATCGGCCCACTAAGATGTGTTTGTTATTTCTATTTAGTAGGCATGGTTCTGATTTCATAAGTGGGTATGAACAAATATAGGGTTTTAGTTGAAGACTTAGAGCTTATTTATATTACTGTGGAGACGCTTGAAAAAAGCTACAGTAGCTTAAGATTCTAGGCATATTATTATGGATATTTTTTATTAGCTGTTGTATAGTTTTGATTTTATATTAAATTAAAAAAAAGTTAGCATAACAACTGTATACATCCACATACGGAGAGATTCCCGATAAGTAGGTTTATTAACGCACAGTTTTTAACCACGTTAGATAATTTATTATTTTAACTGTCTGTTCACTGTTGATGTCGTGCATGTTTATATACTTATTGGATAACTCAACTTAAAATATGAATAGGACACAGCCCACTAGGGTAGTATATATTTTTGAACCTTCATGAACACATTTCAAATATTTGGTATGACTTTACAGAGAACTTGCACTCACTTTTAGCGAAGTTAACTATGACTTTAAAAATTTCAAAGGAAGAACACTGTGTCCTGATAGGTTAACATCAGAATGAGAGGTTATTTAAACTCGATTTTAATGTTGGTTTCTTGTCTGAAGAAGTCCGGATACAATCCAGACGAAAAGCGCTTTACATTTATGTTTTTTTGTTACTTATTCTCGTAGTTTTCATTACTGGTATGTGACAGTACTTTTATTCTGGTTTTTAACTTGTTCATCTGGTATTGGAGGAATAAACCTGTTGGAAGCACTACTGCCATCTGGGATTCTGTGCTTTTTTGTTCTGCTTAATCTCCTCTACATGTCTTCAGTTGCAGTGGGGTCTTTTTTTAACACGTATCCTCAGTTATTTAATTTTTTCTTGTCCCCATAAATACGGACGCTGTTGAACTGACTTGTGTAGGTACAAAATTTATTGCTATTACTTTCATGTTATCTGTATTTATTTCTTATACCCAAAATGTCTGTAAATGTTGCAAAATAATCCACAGCATGGTGATATCCTTTTCTAAGTCTGTCATATTCTATATAATATATGCAAACAAAGCTGTTTTCCCTTGGCTACCATACTAGTTATATCCCTGGATTTGTGAATACTTTATTTTTTCTTGGTAAAGGCCCCAAATGTAGGGTAAAGCGAGGGAGAAAGAGGGCACTCTACCTAGCTCTCCTACTGTGAAAGTCCATTTGGCTGATAAGCATCTCTTTCACCTTTATTCTTACCTCTGAGCCTTCGTATGTTCTCCGTATTTGTATTGTTTAGTAGGAAACTCGAAAACTGCGATTACTCTACACACACAGTTGGAAAAGATCCAGTTGAAGGCTTTCCATGCATCCAAACTCACCAACAGTAATTTTTTTTTGAGGTACATAGCCTATATGAGCCTACCCGTGTAATAACCCTAGTACCCTTCTTGACCATAGTTAGATGGTTGTAGTTAGCAGAGCGATTTTGTGATAATCACTGACTGCCCCTGTCCACGAGGGACATAGGTGCCACCCCCGGGTGAATTTATGGTCACCAATCCAGTTGTTAATGTTGCACTTGAATAGGGTCATTGAGAAGCTCTGCTTCCCATGGAGTAGGAGCTTATTGCAGAGGAATGGCAGTCTCTGGGAGATAGATCAGTCTTTCCAGCACATGTCACAGGCTAGGTTGAGAACCCTGGAGTCAGTTATTCTTGTCACATTTGTGTGCAGCATTTCCATTAAGGCAAGGCCTGAGACCGCTCTCTAGGCCAGGCACAGGTTGCCTCTCAGCAGCCTGTATGATACAGAGTAGAGTGACAGGGCTTTCAGTTTTTACATGTATGTCATATTTTGGAGGCTCTATATTCTTTCTATTAGAAACCTCTGTGGTCTCTCCAGTTGCTGTTGGTGTCTGGTGAGGTACATACAAAAAGGAACATTCTACTCGATTAGTAATCTGATAAGGGCAGAGTACAGCTGAGCAATAGCTCATGGTTTTGGACGTGATGCCCTTATTTATGAGATGTGAAATGTAAAATGTATTTCTTACCACTACGGGCACGCGGTGATTGAAGTTTAGATTGCTATCAACCTGTGTTCCCAAGCCTCGTACCACTGAGTTTGAGCTTAGAGGGGTGCTATCTATTATAATTAGCAGGGGCTACTACTTTGCCAACATGGATAATGAGGCTTCTGTTTTTTTTTTTTTTTGCTTTAAGTTTTAGTCCGTGAGTTTGGCATCATTCATTTGTCTGTCAGCCCTTTCTGTAATATGTTAACATCATTGGGACTTTGCACCCAGGTTACAGTCAGCTGCAAACTTGGTGAGCAGCAGGCCATCTACCTTCACCTGGACTTCAGATAAATAGATGCCAAATAGTAGAGAGCCCAGCACAGATCATTGTGGTACCCCAAATAGTAGAGAGCCCAGCACAGATCATTGTGGTACCCCACTAGTAACTGGTCTACTGGTGGAGGTGGACTCCTCAACTTTGACAGTGTGTGTTCTGTTGGTGAGATAGTTTGCTATCCATCAAGTAATGCATAGGTTACTCCCCAGCAGGGCGAGTTTATGTATGATACCTGAATGGGGGATTGTGTCAAAGGCCTTGGCTAAATCAAGATAGGTGTTATGTACTGTTTTGCCCTCATCCGGGGCTTTGATGATATTTCAAAGAAGTCCACTAGGTTTAATAAGCGAGAACTACCATTTACAAAACCAAACTGGGTCGGTTCAAGGGATTGAAGGTCTCCTATGTCCTTGTGGATGAGGTCCATAATGATTCTTTCCATGGCCTTGCAGATGAGGCTGGTTAGGTTTATGGGTCAATAGTTCCTAGGGTCAGTTGATGGACCCCCTTTGTGCAAGGTGATTACTGTTGTTCTCCACTCTGCCAGGACAAAGCCAGTTCTCAGACTATGTTTAAAGAAAGTGCTGAGTGGTTCCACTAGGTCTTGTTTTTGTTTGTTTGTTTGGTAAGCAGCCTGGGATGTTATCTGATCCCATAGAGGCCACATTTTTGGCCTTAGGGAATGCTTGCATGACCTGTTCTTTGGAGATGCTCTGTAGAGGACCGCTGTCGGGAATGCTTTGGGGGTATGGCTGGTGGGGACAAGAGGATGAACTTATTGCTAAATCTATCAGCTAGCAGGTTGGCAGTTTCCTCAGGTTCAGTGTGAGTGGTAGGGTCCACTGTAAGTCTGGCACACAGCTGGACATTCCCCGTTAGGTTTTGGACATAGCTAAAAATACCTTATGATCGTCTTTAGCTAAGGATGCTAATTTAGACTCGTAGTTAGCCTTAGAGGACAACAAAATCTCATTTGTTTGCTCAAGCTATGGGGGTATTCTTCCTCTGAGTAAGTTCCCTCCTGTTCTTAGATATTGGTTTCTTTCTTTTGTTGTATCATTTATTTATATTTGCAGTCTACCAGGATGGCTTTTTTTTTCTGGAAGACCTGATTTTGTTCCTGTTGGATACAGCCAAGTCAATGCATTTGTTTAAGTGACTGTGTAGGGCATTTGTGCATTCTTCTGCATAGGAGTCATTGTTGGCAGGGGCTTTGAAACTTTTTATACCATTGCATAGTAGACAATAGTTTGCTTTGGATACATTTTTCAGTTTGTTTTACCCCTGTGGGGGTGTCAGGTTGTTCTTTACTTCAAACGATACTGGATCCCCCTGGAGTGACACCAGAAGCTAAGCCAATTATTGAAATCAGTCATTTTTTTATCTGTATTTTGGCAACGTCCTAGGTGAAGGTAGAATGCTGCTTAGGGTAGGGACATATCTGCCTGCTGAGAGTTTGGTCATGTCGGTCTTCATGTAGTCCAGAGAGGTACATCTCAAGTCATTCACACCAACATGTACTATGACAGTGTCATAACAGTACTTGTTGCTGAGTGACTTCAGTGTGTGTGTGATTTGACTGAGTCTGGCACCTGACAGACAGCTGACTGTAAGCTTCTTGTTCAGCCTGGTGAGGAGGACATCACTACTGAGTTACCTATGACCAGGACATTAGGTTTTGAGGTGTTTTGCCTTAGAGGCTTAATTGTTGAGACACTGATTATTTTTGTGTGTAGTGGTGGATTCTGTTCGTGTACCACTTTGTGTGTGGTATTTGCACTTGGGAGGTCTCTGGTCTTTTGGCAGGCTCTTAGTGAATACCACCGCATATGTTGGTTTGTGTCTTGACCTTGTCTTGTGTGAGAGAGGAGTTGTGTGTGCTGACAACCTGTTGCATGTCTTGTATATTGCTATGTGACAGGACTGATTCTAATTTTGTGTTGGTTACATCTCTCACATGCTGTGTTGTTTTGCTTTAGGAGCAAGGGGTTGTCAGTATACATGAAGCATTTGCTACATTGCCTCAGGATGCCCATGTCAGTCAGGTTGGCTGGACAAATGGTAGGAAACTATCCTTCCATTATGGCGGGTATATATTGCAGTAACTAGTGGTGATGGGCTAGATGGACCAGGGTTTGCTTAAGAGATTAATAAAGGCAGCTATTTTGTGGAGGTCTAAAGGTGGAAGACTGTATCAACGCCTCAATGCACAACTGAGTTGCTCGCTAGGTAGCAGTGCAGAGCTGCGATGCGCAGAGATGCATTGGAGCTAAGGAGGGTTCTCTAGCAAATACCAAGGGAAAATTCTTTCTAAGGGCTTGCATCTGTACATGGCAGCACTAAACCCTGCAGCATGGTACGCAGGTATGCACAAATGCTGGGCTTAAACACAAGTGAAGCTGAAATGTTTTAACACAAATTAACCAACAAGAAAGCCCAGACTTTTTCCAGCAATCCACAACTCAGATGGGTCCTGGACAACACACTTCTGCCACAAGGGTACAGGAGGGTCTTCTTAATGTAGAATAGTTGTTTTTGCTCAAGTAATAATAAATGGTCTGATTCCGTCTGAATTACCCATCTACCCACAACACCTTTTCTAATTTTTATTTTTGTTCTTTTCCTTTTCCCATTTTTGTACATGGGGTTGGGGTGTAACTTCAGCAAGGGCAATCCTCTAGTCCAGGTTCACACTACTGATGGTCTATTTTCCATGCCGCACACTCACACATGCAGCCGGTTTAGAGTTTCCAATCGACCTACTGCAGGTCTTTGGAATGTGGGAGGAAACTGGAACACCCAGAGGACACCAATGTGGACATGCAGACTCCTTACAGAAGGCACCCCGGCTAAGAATTGAATTGGAGAACCTTTTGCTGTGAGGCGACAACAATAACTGCAGAGTCATTGTGCCAACTTGCCTCTGAATCATTATTGTTGTGGATAATGTAATCAAATGTCTGCTTCCATGCCACAAAAACACATTGATCTATGTCTATCACTTTTGGTAGCAATTTTTGCTTTTCTTGTACCTAATTAAAAGTATAAATACTCTAAAAATGCATTTTAAAATAGAAATTGGTCTATATAACTCTGGTTTATGCAGTATTTTGTGTATGATGGTATTAATGCTACTGCTTCCTTTCTTCATGATACTGATACTTCTCCCTCTTTCAGCACAACACTTAAGTATTTATCCATTTCTTTAGCTTCCAACTTCTATAGGAGCGACATTTGTTCCAGGGGGTTTCCATGAGAATTGACCATAGAATTTTCCATCAGTATTTCCAGTGGCACCCTATCCTGACTTTTCTATTCCTCAGCCTTATTTCAGCAAATTGACAAGACATTTATATATTTCCATTGTCTCCTTAGGATCCCTAATTAACTTTCTTATCATAGGGTCTCTCAGGCTTGCTACCACACTTTCTGGTGCTTTTAGTCATTTACACTAAAAATGTCTGTGCTCTGGGATTGTCAGATTTGCATAACAACAACTTTTCTAAACTCGTGTATTCTCTAAATGCTCACTTTTTTTGCATCACTCAGCATCTGTTCCTCCTCCTCCTATTCTGAAAGATTTCCTTTTTTTCTGCAGTGATTTAACTATCCCTTCTAAATATTTCCATAGGCCCTTAGTAGGCTGCTGACTTGTCAGGATCATCAGAAATTTAGCTCTTCATTACCATGAAACTTTTAACCCATGTAATTTAAGTACAAATAACAGAGAGCTAGGAAGAACATTTACAGGTTATCAATATCGGTAAGGGACAGGGGTGCTAAATTGAGGGTGAATTTATGGTTTCTCTTCCATGTGATCAGATTACTATTGAACTGAGTAAGATATGCGAGTTGTTTTATGGTGAGAGGCAGTTCCAAAGAAGTGGTATCTGTGATTCATGTCTGTCACTCCAACATGTTCTGTTATGTTGTAGGAGAGATTAAGATCTCTAGAGTGGTTACAGCACCTTTAGTCATGCAGATGTACACTAGATCTGAGAGGATAGGATCTGCTGAGGCTCTGTATACAAGGCAGAATTTGCCCCTTACTGGCATGTATGGTACTGAGAAGAGGAAGAAGGCTTTGAGATTGTCAGTGTAGTTTTTATGATTTAGGCCCTTAATCTTTGTGGCAAGAAAGTGTTGTGGTTTTTAAAGTTGTGTTGTGCCTGGATGGTTAGATCAGTAGATAGCTAGAACAACAAAGAATGGGGCATTTATACTCTGTGACTGACCTAATAAGTGCCAAATTCAATGGAATAATCACATCCATAAAGGTAGACACCCTACTCTTAACTAGTAAGCTGTGCAATGAAAAAGGACTTTCTTACAGCAGTGGTTATTTGGTGATAAAATGACAGTAATTTTTACGTAGCTTTCCAGGTCTCTCTTTGTTTAGATTGATTTATTTAGATTGATTTTCAGGGGGTGTGTTGATGTGATACTTACAGAGGACATCATGCCTGACAAAGGATACTTGGTACATGTTTTGTTTTTTTTTTTGCATTTACTTTTACTGTTTGGTTATGACATCAACTATTTGTTTGGGAAAGGCCTCTTGGTTGATTTTGTGTTCTCTGGAGAGTTTATGATGGCACCAAGTTTACAGTCATCTGCAGAGTTGGTCATTCATAAACCCTTAACGTAATTATTGACCTCTGAGAAGTAAATGCCAAAGAGAAGTGGCCCAAACACTCAACGCTGAGGTACACCATTAGTGGGATGTCTTTTAGAGGAGAAAGAGCCACCCACCCTAATTGTCTGGGTTCTGTTTATAAGCCAGTTTGCTATCAGCCAGCTACTTACAGATTAACATTTTAGTTGGGAGAGTTTATCAACAATACCAGTGTTTGGGCTGATGTTGAGTACTTTTTGCGAGGTCTAGATATGTGGGCTGTACTGATTCTTCCTTTCTCCATTACTTCAGTAATCCTTTAGAAGTCGACCAGGTTAAGCAGGCAGGAACTGGAGTGGGTCAAGAGTTTGTAGGCTACCGTTGTCTGTATTTATTTCCATAATGATCACCTCCCTAGCCTTACAAATGAGGCTAGTCTGACGTATGGTTCTATAATTACCTGTGGCCATTGATGTCACATTTCTGTGCAGAGGGATAACTGTTGCTTTCTTGCAAATGTCTGGTACAAATCTGTTTAAAGGAGGCTGATGTTGCTTAGTCTCAGTAGGGGCTGTACAGGTCCTGTTTCTCTCTGGCCAGTAGGTAGCCTATTCTGTTATCGTTCCCGTAGAAATTGTGTTCTTGGCTTTGGAAAATACTTTGAGAACTTGTTCTTGGGAGATTTGAGATTGGGACGTAGAGGGAGGTATGTGATCAGGGAATATAAGGAGGAGAGGGGGATGAAGTTTGAACTAAATTTCTCCACTAGTAGATTGTCCCTGCTTTCAGAATCAGAGTAAATGATATTTGCTATTCAGTTTGTGCAATACTGGGCATTGCTTCTGGGTTTTCTAAACTAGTTAAAGAAGATTTTGTGGTTGTCATTTGCCTGGGTGGCTACTTTTTTTCTCTTGTATAACTTTGGCTGGTTTGATCAGAGAACAGAGTTTCTTAAGTTTAGCTTTTGACATCTTGAGATTTACATTTATTATTGAGTGCAATCATATTTATTTATTTTATTGCAGAACCTGTTTATACTTAGATTCCATCAGAGGGGTTTACTTTTTTGAATTTGACATTGTATTTACTTTGGAGGGTACAGATGTATCTGTGCAGCTGTTCACATGCGAGTATCATTTGGTGATTAAATGATTCCTCATATGCAGTAGGGTTATCAGATTGAAGGGGAATGTTGAGTTTAGTCAGGTCATCATTGAGTTTTAGTAGCTTAGCTCTCCATGATCTCTGAATATGGAGGTATTCGAAGATTCTTCAACTTCAGTCTTATGGGGAATGAGACTGATATAAAATGTACCAGTACCACAAGACACACAACCAATTCTCAGAAATTCCACAGTGTAGTGAAATAAATTAAGATGATTTGTTAAAGTTGATGTCCTTTTGTTCAAAAAACAAAATCAGGACTTCATCAGAACTAATTATACAAGTATCACGGGTTTAAGTAAGTCACTTGATAGGTAATGCTTTACATGACTGTGTTTAAAGTGCACTTGCCCACTAAAATTAAAAGTTCAGACATTTATACTGCAAGTAAAATGCTTCTTGAATTATAAAAGTAGTTCCACAATTACTGCCAATTTATGAAACGTTGTAATTGAGAAGCTAATTTGCTAAATCATTTGTTTTTATTGGTAATAATGAAGTTGATATTTATTGTTGAATGCTTGGATGTTACCTATCAGATTTTAAAAAAATCCTGTTTTATTGGAATGTCATTTTCTTTCACCTGAAAAAAAATCAGGATTTCTTCAGAAAGTGCTCTACTTTAATTTTTTTATTTCACTACGCTGTGGAATTAATTTCCGAGAATAGGTTATGTGGCTTGTGGTGCTCATGTATTTTGTTTTTGTTCGTTTTCTGGCTATGGAAGCTCCTTTGCGTTTGGTGAATGAGGACTGATTTATGGTCCTGTTTGGCTAGGGTTGCAGTTTAAACTAAACTAGTGGAGAACAGAGCTGTCCTCATAGTGGTGAGAACCAAGTCCAGGATTTTGTCTCCCCTAGTTTAGATGTGGAGTAACTGGTTCAGCGAGTTTATAATTATAAATTCCAGAAATCTCTGGGCATACATTTGGGGAATGTTTAAGTCTCCCAGTTGATGAAAAGTAGTTGAAGTCCCATAGAAGAATGGTATTAGTCTACTGTATTGCATCTCTTTTGTACTCAGATAGTTAGTATGGGCGAAGGGAGGCATAGAGGGAGTCCTTTAACTATGATGTGATGAGTTTTTTTTCTTTTTAAAAATCTTTATTAAATTAACCCATACGACATTGGGACATATAAATGAATGGAAAAGAAAAGCAAACTAACATTTTTTTCATTTACATACAACTTTCATTTAGTCCAGCATTATATAAATTGCACAGTTCTT
This sequence comes from Protopterus annectens, assembly GCF_019279795.1. Lineage (NCBI taxonomy): Eukaryota > Metazoa > Chordata > Ceratodontiformes > Protopteridae > Protopterus > Protopterus annectens. The sequence continues at coordinate 609,714,567 of NC_056747.1, forward strand.
GCTTTTCTTTAAACTCCACTCCTACTAATGAAGACTATTTTCATTTCTTTCGCATTATTTGGTACTTCTGGCCACGGTAGTGCAGTGGTTAGTGTTGCCACCTCACAGCAAGAGGTTCTCCGGTTCGATTCTCGGCTGAGGTGCCTTCTCTGTGGAGTCTGCATGTCCTCCCTGTGGTCGCGTAGGTTTCCTCCGGGTGCTCCGGTTTCCTCCCACAGCCCATAGACATGCTGTAGGTGGATTGGACACTCCAAACTGGCCCTAGGTGTGTGTGTGTGTGCGTGCATGTGCCTTCTATGGAAGGTTGGGCACTGGGCTGGCATCTCGGCACTGTAAAACTCCACTGCCAATCATGAGTGGACAGGTGATCCGCTGTAGCGACCCCTAACCGGGAAAGAGCTGAAAGAAAAAGATTTGGTACTTCATATACAGTTGGTTTAGGTTTTAAATTCCATTTTCTGTTGCTTTTTTGGCAGCAAATAGTAGGGTCTTATTAAGGTTAATTCTGTGTCTGGGCATTTCAGGTCCTGTGACCCAGCTCAAAATTAATCATTTCCTTAGTGTCATTGGTTCCCCCAGTATTTCTTTTGGAGTATATTTCTGCAGGGAATTGCTAAAATCGGACAGCTCATTTCACCCCTAAAACACATGCACCAGGTTACCTCTTTAATTCCCATCACACCTCCACATTTGCTATCTAGCGAAGGAAATATTCGTTAAAGTCTGATTGGGGTTTGAGAATACCTATGCAAACACAGGGCAGCACAGTGGCACAGCGGATAGTGTTGTCATCTCTCACAGCAAGAGGTTAGCTGGTTCACCCCTCGGCTGGGGTGCCTTCTGTGCGGAGTCTGTATATTCTCCCTGTATTCGCATGGGTTTCCTTTGGGTGCTCTGGTTTCTTCCCACATTACAAACATGCTGTACGTGGATTGGACGCAATTGGCCACAGATGTGTGTGTGTGTGTGTGTGTGTGTGTGGGGTGTAAAAGTATTACCATGTCAGGGTTAGTTACATGACAGTGTAAACCTTGGCTATAGATTGTCACTGTTGAAGTGGTACCCCAACCCCATGTGCAAAAATGGCAAAGCAGGTTGTGGATGGATTCTAAGCAAACATCCTAAATCTTCTGGACTTCGTTTCATACTTGAAAGCCATACATATGTCCTCCCTTTGTTCCCTCAAAAATTGCTTTTCCAGTCTCTTTCCAATCTTTTCTAACCTCCTTGGATTGGTTCTTGTAGTTGTTGTGCAATATTTTGTAAGCCCTACTAATTATCCCTTCTTAAACAATAGCTTCTGTTCTAAATTCGACTAAAAACGCTGCCAGAGTAAATCTTTCACTCTGGAATCCCCTATCCTTTCCTATTTGCTTATACTCTGATGTCATTCCCTGATAGGGAAGGCATTCTCCGAGCTGCAGTCCAGTCTTCTTCTTCTTGGTATCTTCCCACTCGTATTCGCTTTTCCTTTCTAATTGTTTGTTCCCAATATCTTGGTTCCTTTGCCAGTTTTCTTCGGTAGATTCCTGCCTCTTCTAGCCTGTTTTTCTGTACCATTACTTAGTCATCCTTATTTTTGAAATCTCCTTTCTCCATTCTTGTGTTGGCTTAGTTCTTAGAATAATTTATGCAACTTTATGACTATAATGTTCTGTCTGATGGTGGTGGTTTCCCTTAAGGATCTTCATCCAAAATCGCATTCTCTCCTAATTTCTTGAACCTCCCCTTTTCGTCATCATCCCCGTCTACTTTGAATTATAATGTTCTGTTTGTGTTATGCATATGTGCTTTAGCTGTGTAGCACTAAAGTATCCCTTCAAATCGGGTAATCCTAAGCAACCTTGTTCTGTTAGGAGGATCAACTTCAACTCTTAATTACTGTCCACAACTTACAGTTGACAAAAATATGCAGATGTGTATATAAAGCTAAAGAGACTAAAATAAAATTAACTGCTTGTGTGTTACATCTATATCAGTAAACAAGAGCTTCCAGTTTCTCAGTTTTTAATTCTTTTGTGTTGTCTCTTCCCACATATCCTTAGCTACTATAACAAAAGCCTTTTTAATCAATACAAGTCCCCATAAATGAGTATTGCTGAACCAAGTCATAAGTAAGTACATCATTTATGGTTATATTCCTTACTCTTACTCTGTCAAATGCTTTCCCCGCAAAAACGCCATGAATAACTGTTTTTTTTTTTTTTTTTTTACATTCTTCTTCCCTCTGGATCATCACTGTTCTGTTAATGATGTCAAATGTTTTCCTCCTATCCACAAACCCACTGATCCATATCTATCAATTTTGGCATCACCTTTGCCATTATTTTAGCTGTTAAGAGACATGAACATTGTATAATCATGGTTTAGAATCAAAATGGCCTATATGAAGCAGGATCTGATGGGTCTTTACCATCTTTAGGTATTACAGCCACCACAGGTCTCTTTCAGGATGTTGGTGCTTCTCCTGTTTTTAACATAAAGATTTGGAAGGTTCTGTTTAACTGTATTACTTTCTTCCCTCCTAGCTTGCAGACTTCCGCAGGAATACCAAATGGTCCTGGAGACTTTCCTGTAGAGTAATTATACATCACCATTTTTGTCGTCATCTCCTATTCTGTTAGTAATTGAACCTCATCTACCTCTGACTTTGACATGTATAATTCTTCTGTAAAAACTTCCATTTGTGCTTTCTTGATGTTCACATTTCTCTGCTTTATAAATTTTTTTTTAAAGTTCAGAAATATTTCTAAAGGCTCCGGGGCCATTAGCCTAGTACACACCTATGAACCTATAATACCTGAACAGCATCTCTGGTTATTTTCCCTGTTGTAGGTTACCTAAACTTGACAATACCACTTTCTACTTTCTGTTGCCTGAACAGTTGTGCTAAAAGCTTTTGTGCTTTGGAGTTATTATCAAAAAGATAATTGCTTAACCACAGGCTTTCTAATCTCCTACATATTGAGGTAGTCCCTTATTTTTTCTTTAGCACACTACAGATGTGCCTTTTCTGTTCTTTGAGATTTCTGCTATTCTGCAATACTTTAATCTTTGCCAGTCACTTTAATTCTTGGTACTTTAAACCTCTTTTTCTTTTATTTCTAAACTCCAGTAAGATTTTATCCCACTCCTTCGCTATATTTTAAGAAAATGTTTCCATATTCCTTAATAACTTGCCAATAATTTCCACTACCCATTCCTTAAATTCCTCTCTGTGTAGCAGATAGATAGGGAAGTGCCAGAGTCTCATTTTTATTTCATTACCCTGCATTTTTATTTTATTTATTATTGGTTCATGATCTTAAATATTAATTGGATGCTTAACAAAACATTCAATTAAATGCACATCCCTGAGAAATCTAATTTCTTTCTATCCTAGCCCAGCTTTTACACCTTGGGGAATAATAGGTAACTTCTGTCTGAGCTCCTACTACTGAATTCACATCTTCCATACTAAATATTTTCATAAATTTCTTCAAAAATCTACCCTCTTTTGTTATATTTTCCCTTGTAGGTCCTCTCCTCCATGTACAGCCTCACTGTTGTAAATAAAATTCCAATCCCACCTGTAAGTAATATTCCCTTCTGGAAGCTGATTATTTTTCACAAAATTTTCTTAAACTCCATTGTAGCAGTTTTATGTGGAATATAAATACATGCCAGCATAATTCTCTTCCCTTGCCAGTAGCCCCTTACTGCTACAAATCTACATGATCTTTTTTCCCTCTTTTTTTATATCACTATTGGAGCTCCTCTAGCAATTAATATAAGTACTCTCCTTTTCTTTTGTCTAAGATATTCTACTGAATAACTGTACTGAAATCCTTTATGTATCAAATTCACTTGATCAGTTCCTTCCCAGTGAGTCTCCTGTTGCATAGCTATTTGCACTCTGCATTTTTAGTATAGTTTACTACTCTTTATTTTTATATACCCGTGAGAACATTCGCATTGAAAGATAATCTGGAAAGTGATGCCATTATGATAAGATTTTATTCCCACTTAATATGTATACCATCTTATTTAAAAATTTCTAGTTTCAGCTTTTGTGTTGCATGCATACAGTAGTATCTGCTAGGTTGATCATCTTCTATACAGTTGTTTCTTGTCATATCCATTTGAACCCGTCTTACAAGACTTTGTTTTAATGAAAACCCCTCAAACAAACCCCAGAACATATTAACTTAATACAAATACACAAAACTGTGTGCATCTTCAGATAAAGAAGTTTAACCCTCTCAAAAGGAACAGTTGTTCCAGATTGACAGCTACACTCACAGGCTTGAATTAACTTATAGTGAAGGTTATCCATGTTAAGAGGCATGGTATAATCTGTGCTTCTACTTAAACTAAGCGCTGTCTATTTTTGTCTTGTCTACGTGTGGAAGAGGAATAAAGATAACAGCTTGAAGGCTTTCAGAAAACATTATCTTTTAACCAATGAAAGAAAAGAGTAGTCTGTTTTTATTGCCCTTATCAGCTTGTCTCCATAGAAATAGGAGAACCAGATACTCGGTTGCCTTCAGTTACAAGCTTCTCATATTGCACTGTGAACATGTACTTGATAAAGGGAAAACTTTTCATTGCATTCAGTGTTATTGTTCTGTTAATATTGTCAGTTTGCCTTCCTTTGACAAAACCACATTTATCATCTTTACCACTCTGTTAGCCTTTATAGAGATAAACACATTATAATCATGGTTTAGAATCAAAATAGGCCTATATGAAGATGGCTCTGATGGGTCTTCACCATTCTTTAGGTATTACAGTCTCCACAGCTTTCTTCCATGATGTTGGTGCTTCTCCTCCTCTCCTAGAATACTGTTAAACAAAACCTTCCAGATCTTTGTTACTTTCTTCTTTTGTAACTTCTACACTTCCACAGGAATACTGTGTCTGCAGATTCTCCTGTATATTGGTTACACATCATGAGTTTTATCTCATCTCACCATATCTTAACTATGTCTGTCCTTCACTTTAATAACACTTGCTGTATCCTAATCCTCATAGGGGCATAGTGTGATAGAGTTATTGGATAAGTCTTAATACTTTCAATGAAATCAATGTGTCCCTGTGAAATATAGATTCTATCCAACCTGCCCTAGCTGCTGTGTTTTGGGGGAATAATACTTCAATTTTATTTGAGCTTCTGCTACTAGTATAACCTCATTACCAAATCCAGTTTTAAGGGAATATGTTGAATTATGTTTTCTATTTCTAAGCTTCCTACTACTGGGTCCCCCTAATAAACATGGGCCTGAATCTTCTTCCTTGCTTGTCGGTAACTCTCACTGACACAAATCTACCATTGATGTGTTTTTTGTCATCATCTATCACTGTTGGATTCCCCTCTACCAGTATAATTACTCCCTTCCTCCTTTGTCCCTGATATTCTGCTGAGTGATCACCCTGAAACTCTTGCTTTGTCAAATTCACAGATTTATTCCTGTCAAAGTGCATCTTCTGTAGCATTGCTTTTACACGTTGCACTTATTAATGTAGGTCATTATCCTCCACCTTTTTATCTGTCTCCCTAAGACCAGGTAACCTCCTGTGTTGACAGTGCAACCATTCTTGTAAGTAAACATTACTTTTATTAATGATGCTTAACATTTTTTGCATACACTGTTCCATCAGGCAGCTTATATAAATATACTTGCAGCTGACAGCTACAATTTCTCAACTGTTTTAGAACTTCTTAACTTTTTCAAACATAGCCATTCATAACGCGCATACACACACACACACACACACACACACACACACACACACACTTCCTTTTGAAAGCACACAAATCACTCAGAACTATATACAATTTAAAAAGAAAAGTCAAAATACATTTCCAGTTAGGAGCTAGAACTTCAAAATTCTGAACTTGGAGATCTGCATACAACGCGGAACGGGAAATTTCCCTTTTCGTCGCTGTAGTGCGATCTCTGAGTTGGTATATTTAAGTAGTGGGGGTTTGGGAGGTGCATGCCATGCATGGACATGCCCCCCTGCAGAAACAGAAACATTTAGCAAGATGTTTTTTTATTTTATTTTGGATTTCTTTCGGAATCTCGTTATTCCGAAACATCGATCGTATGATCTCGATCATATGAAATTCAGTGTTTTGGAAATTAGGGATTCTGAAGTGAATGTGTGTGTGTGTGTGTGTGTGTGTGTGTGTGTGTGTGTGTGTATGTATATATATATATATATATATATATATATATATATATATATATATATATATATATATATATATATATATATATATATATATATATATATATATATATATATATATATATATATATATATATATATATGTGTGTGTGTAATGTGTGTAATATATATGGGTCTCTCTCTGTGATCGAGTTTTCAGAAACTCAAAATTGATATGGGCAAGACCATATGATCAAGTTTTTGAAAACTTAAATATTTTTTACTCGAGATTGCAGTACAGTGTGGATCTGGAAATTTACCCTTTTCCTCACTGTAGTGCAATCTCAGAGTTGGTATATTTAATTTGCAGGGGGTGTGGGGGGGGGTGCAAGGGGGCTTGCCCCCTGCAAAAACATAAAGGTAGATTTTTCTGTGGTTTGTTGGAGTTTTTGGAAACTCAGTCATGTGGTCTTGACTTTATGAATTTTGTGTTTCTGAAAGCTCCATCATCTGACATAGACCCATATGTGTGTGTGTGTATATCTGATTTACTGTTAGAATTGCGTTTATGTTTAAGAAAACTTAACTTGAAAGTGTTACATGTTAATGACTCATCTGATGATTCTCTTTACATGGAATTGTTTTCTGGGTTCAATGTGGTTTTGAATAGAAGAAGCCTTGTATAACCCTGTGCTACATAATACTTCACATACCTTCCTAAAGTATGTGACTTTGACTTGAGAAGAGTACTTAATGAACCTTGTGATGCTAAATGGTTTAATTTAACTCTTGATGAGCAAACTGCTTTAGGGGACTTTAAGAGTGATGTTAGCTTGCGCATCATGAAGGCAGATAAGGGCACTGGAATTTTCCTGATGGACCAAGAAGTTTACATAAATAAAATTGAATCTGCTTTGATTAATGATGAATTATATGTGGCCACAGATATCAAGAATGTTAATATACACTTCTCAGCCATCGACCGCTTGCTGGAAGGACTGGAGAGAAACCAGTGCATTTCATAACAATACTATATGTATATGTTGGTCCCTAACCCTAGTTTGGGCAAATTGTCTGTCTGGCATCCCAAAGATCCACAAAAATGAAGTAGACCCCCCATTCAGGCACTTTATTTCCAATAAGTGCAGTAAAACAGAGAAAATCTGAGTTTCTGGATGCCATCTTAAATCCTTCAGTGCAGGCAACATGATTTTACTTAAAAGATTTGTGGGACTTCTTGTTTTCACTGTTGCAGTCATCACATTTGAGTTATCTGCCTGCAGGTAGCCCTCAGCCGGCCTGAATACCAGAGTCTTCGGATTTGTGCGTCGGATGCTGTCATTTCTTCCATGACGTCAGGTCATCAGGGGTATAAAACATGCAGCTGATGCATCAGTCTTTCTTGCCATGTGGTGCCCGAACCAGAAGCAGTTAGCAAGTGCTGGTCGGCCGACTCCTGAAATTTTCGTTTTCTATTTTCAGACCCGAAATCTTCAAAATGATAAGTAGCCCGTTGGGGATCCTTTTTTCTTGCTCTAACTGATGTCAGAAAAAATTAACAATTGTCTTGTCAAAGCAAATACCTCATAGAGATTTTCATTCTTACTGCGTCACCTGTTTAGGCCTTGACCACGATGTCCCTTGCTGTCGGTTTTGTGCCTTGTTCAACTCCTGAACTATTTGTTGTCAGGCTATTTTTGTAGCTAAATACTTTTGTTCTCAATCTCCGTATTCCGAAATGGCTTCGTTAAGCCATCCGACTACCAATCTCCCGAAAAAACATAAAGATAAAGACCGAGACAGACTGCATAGGTCCAAAACTGCCGAAGACGCTTCCAATAAGCTAGTCGCCAGTCCGCTGGTACTCAGACACTTTCGCAGCCCCTGATACCCGCTACTACAGATTCACAGGCCTCTACTGAGACCCATTCGGAGTCCGGTATGCCACGAGATGCTTCTTTGACTATGGAACCTTCGGATGTCTCTACCTTGGATGGGTCCGGAGCCGCTGTGCAGGCACCGGCTTCTGAGGGTGTATTCAGGCCTACCAATTTTCATGTCAAACTGATGACTTTGTTTCAAGCTAAAAATACCAAATTCCTCAGGCCTAAAGCTCGCACTAAGCCTAGAAAACCGACGACCACAATGCATTCTCAGGCCCATATGCCTCAAAAACAAATTATTAGAATGGCTGAAGACCTTATTACCTTAAATAGGGGAAACCAGCCTTCCCCCTCTAAGAGACCTAGAACTGGTTTTCTTTCTGATTCTTCTGATCAGGAATCTGATATCTCTGTTCCTTCGGACTACCAGGATTTACCCTTATCTACTTATGAGGATTCTGATGCAGAGGAGTCCATTCCCTTTGCTTCCCCTTCAGAAGATTTTTCTTTTGGTGAAACCTTGCATGCCCTTAGGGAGCATTTCCGCTGGGAAAGCCATGACTACTGTCAATCCAAAAAGAGACTTGGGGAATTTTTAAACCTGCCTCAACACAAGCCTCTAGCTATCCCTCCTGTTCTGTAGATTGTAGATGATGTTTTCTTGGAATCCAGCCTTACCTCAGAAACTTTGCCTCCAATTCCCAGGAAACCTGACAGGTACTACAGAGTACCTGACTCACGAATTCTTTTTCAAGAATCCTACTGTGGATCCAGAGACAATTTCCCAAGGACCAAAAGGCATTAAGACTACTACTGCCAAAAATCCTACCCCTTCTGATAGGTATTCTAGAGCTTTAGACAGATGGGGTAAGAAGGTATATACTTATGCCACTTTGGCCATTAGGGCTTTAAATTGCCAGTTTCTTATGTTAAAGTATCAGCAGCATATTATGGGCTTAATTAAACAGAAAATTATGTTGATTCCTGACTGTGCTGAGCACAAATATTTACAAAAGTTAATGCATTCTGCTGATCAAGTTGGTAAACATACTTTGCAGTGTGGTTTTGTTGCTTTAGAAGCATCTTGCAGGGCTGCTGTCACTGGGTCTATACTTAGAAGGCATGCTTGACTTAAGGAACAAAACTTGCCAGATCATGTTAAAGCTAAATTACTGGATGCACCCTTACACGAAGAGCGCCTTTTTGGCAACAAAGCAGAAGTCCACAAAAGGATGGAGGAAAAAGCTAAATCTATGCAAACTGTTAAAGATTTCTTACAAGTACAGCCACCTGGATTCGGTAGGCATTGGCCTTCAAAGAACTGGTCCTTTTTAGTCCCTTCCAGGCCTTCTCAGTCCAAACCCAGGAGCAACAGACCACCAAGACTTCAGTTTCAGGCTATGCACAGATCTAAGCAGTTGGGGGGGGCCCACTTCTGAAGCAGGGAGTAGTAAGCCTCCCCCTATGGAAAAAGGGCACAATGACTTATCCTTTACCCCTACCAAACCTTGCTCAACTACTTGCTCCCTTAGGAGGAAAGCTCGCCCTGCATGCAAAAAAACTGGGAACTCATTACCCAAGACAAATGGATTTTAAACATAGTTTACCTAGGATACAGATTCCACTTCCACTCACTCCCAACCTCAAGTGGATGGCCAGACCTTCCCCCAAACCAGTGGGTGGATGCCCAAAAACAAGTGTTCTCTCTCCTCAGTGTCAGGGCTGTTCAACCTGTTCCAGCAGAACAAAGGGGACAAGGTTATTATTCAAGACTGTTCCTGGTTCCCAGAAAAGAAAACTCTTGGTGTCCTATCCTGGACCTTTCTATTCTCAACACCTTTCTGGTGGTTCCAAAATTCAAAATGCTAACTCTTCAGCAGCTTCTTCCTATGCTAGCCAAGGATGCCTGGCTGGCAACTCTAGACTTAAAAGAAGCTTACCTGCACATCCCAGTAAGGGAATCCTGCAGAAAATTCCTACGCTTCAGGGCAGGCTTCATGCACTATCAGTTCTCTGCTCTGCCCTTTGGCTTATCTACTGTGCCCAGGGTATTTACAAAGTGCCTAGCTCCTGCCATTGCATTTTGCAGGCAGAGAAATATTCAGATTTACCCATATTTGGACGATTGCCTGATTCAGGCAGAGAGTCAGGACTTGCTATTACAGTACCTGGCATTTGTAAAGAGACTTCTAACTTCACTGGGGTACACCATCAATGAGAAGAAATCACACCTATTACCTTGCCAACAGATTGTATTCCTGGGAGCAAGCTTGAACACAAATTCCCAGATGGCATTCCTCACTCCAGGGAAACAAATTTATTTGACAACCTACTTCAGACTACTGGCCACAAAAACCCAGCTATCTGCAAGGAAAATCCTGCAAGCCCTGGGGTTCATGGCCTATTGCATTTTGTTAATTCCATATGCAAGACTGCATGTGGAAACTTCAACTGTACCTAAAAAGTCTGTGTGTCAACATTCTCACGACCTGGAAACAATGATTCCTATTATCCCTTGTTTAAGGGCAGTGTTCCTTTGGTGGGCAGAGGCCTGCTACCACAGCAAGGGACACCCTTTCACTCTACCCCCTGCCGCCGAAACCCTAACAACAGATGCATCAGACTATGCATGGGGGGCTCACATGCCAGGGCACTGCATTCAGGGGAAATGGAACCCAAAACAGAAGCACCTGCATAGCAATCAAAAAGAAATGTTAGCTGTACCGAATGCTCTGACAGTCTTCAGAGACCTTATTCTTCCAGGACAACTACTGGTAAAGACAGATAACACCACAGTTATGTGGTACATAAGCAGGGGGGAACCCATTCCTACCCACTCTGCAGACTAGCCATGGTTCTGTGGAACACGGCCTTGACCTACCAAGTGAACCTACAAGCTCAGTTCCTGCCAGGCAAACTAAATTCACTGGCAGACTACTTAAGCAGAAATCTCATGGACCCACACAAATGGAAACTGGAACCCAAAATATTCAAGCTCTTGAGAAACAAATGGGGGACTCCAGAGGTAGACCTGTTTGCCTCCCCTCAGAGCTACTAATTGAACAAATTCTGCACCAGAACTACCCACAGTCAAGCTTGGAAAGTGGATGCCCTGTCCTTTACGTGGGAAAGCATCTCAGTTTATGCCTTTCCCCTGCTACTAAAGATTTGATATTTTTCATTTGAACTATTCAGTTAATACTAACAAACTGACGTCCAGCAGTTGAAGTGTCACACACAGTTTCATTTTATGCAACAATTTTGTATCTTTTCCTTTGGAATATATGGTGCAACTCCTGGCTTGTTACTCATTTAACTAATTAATTGTTTTCTTACCCACTTATTCCTGTATTTTTGTAACAATCTCTCAGGGGACCCACCCCTAAATAAAAGATAACTGCAATACTTGATATGTTCCATTTCTTCTTAAGGTAACCTGCTATTTAAATATTTTCTAAAAAGAAAGCGACTGTACTTATTCCTCTTTTGCATTTTCTTTTTTTTTTCTCTGCATTTGAATCACACAGTGAAAGCATTATTTTAGTTATCTCGCTTGTTCATAGTTTGCATTATTCATACTTGCTAGTTTTTGCTTCTTTTTCCTCAACAGTCCAAATATTTAACTGTAATATAATAAAATTGCAGTTTCTCTCTCTATATGTATATATAATATTAATATATGTGTATATACACACACACACACACACACACACATTTATTTTTTTAAATTGACTATCTTCAGTCCTCCTGCTGATCCTCACCCTCTTTTATTACTGGCATCTGGTTCAAGTACAAGTTTCTCATTATTCTTCTTAAGATTCAGACTTTTCTTTGTCTTTCTTATATTTTATTTGAAAGAGTGGGAAGAGTTTTACTAGCACCCTCTCTCCCTGGCACATTTTACTGGTGGAAGCCTGAAAAGTTGGGTTGTATCCATCTAGGTGTTTTGTTTTTGTTGACCATATTTTTATCTACTTCATTGGTAACTCTGCTTCCATTTATGTCTTTGAACCACCAGGGTGAAAAACACGTGGACTATTGGATATAGCAACTTGAATCTCAGTCCAACCTTAAAACATCCTCTGATAGCTGGGATTAATTTACTATTTTGCCTGATGTACAACAAATAGTCCTTTTCCTTAAACTCTGGGGTCATTAATCTTCAGTACTTTCCTCCTCTGCCACAAATAACTCTGAAATGTCTTCTGCTGGTATTTTTGCATCTTAACTAGACTGTCTTGTCAGAGTTTTCTAATGGCAAGACTTGGAGTTTATAATTTAGGTGGTATCTCAATTAATAGTTCTTGGTGTGGAAAACCAGTCCAGTTCCATACCTCTCAAAGAAATCTGGACAAAGCCAAAAGTAATTGGGGGACAAAGGCCAAAAAATAGGGACAGATTTTAAACATGACTCTTACAAATTTTGAAAGTTGATAGAGTAGCAGGTTTTGCATCAGCATGCATTTTCTGAAGGATATGAAGCCTGAAACTCAAATGTCTGTCATTATTTAGTGGCTTCACAGAAAGCCACCAGTTTTATGGAGAACAAACCAGAAATCTGGATTTTCTGTGAAAATCTCGACAGTTGAGAGGTATTCCAATTACTTGTTTGTACTATGTAATCGATAGTCTGTTTCCTCCAGTTTTCTGGGGAGGCGGATACCCATAAATTCTCACTCTCCCTGCACTATCTTTGAAGTTGTACTATTTTTTTTTTTTCAAACAGTTCCTCTAGAAGTCTCTCTTCTGCCATTCTTACTGTTATTCTTATCTCCAGCCTCTGAAAATCAGTTATTTCATTTGAATGCTGACTTGGCATTTTTTCCTATTTATTTCCCAAACTTTTGTCATTTAACTTTGTATTCTGGTGTGCCACTTAATTTGATGTCTTCTGAATGCATTTGTTTTTTCTTCTAGACTGCTGGAAGCTATCCCCTGCACTGAGGGTACAAATCGGTCTTTTTAATGCTGATTATTCACAAGATTTTTCTTCAACCAAAAATTATCTGTTTTCTCTGACTTTCCCTTGAATTTTTAGGCTTTATTTTTTGATGTTCAGGCATTGTGCTGATTTGCTTGTAACCATATTAATCCAGAATCTATCTTATGTAAACTGAATTCTTGGTTTTCACACCGGGAGAGGTATAATTAATACATTGCTCAGTCAGTCACTCTTTTGGAATTCATCATTCGCCTAGCTTTTAACTTTTCCATGCTTTGTCTCCCTTATGTGCCCACACCCTTACCCATACACCTAATGGACACAGTATGTTATTTAGCGGATATATGTGCTCAGCTAGACCATGTATGTTACCGTGTGTGCTCTCCCTTTATTGTATGCAGTTACATATCACCTGCAGTTATCACTTTGGAGCCAGTGAGTCATACTGTTACTCAACAGGTATGTAGGTTCATGTCAGTTCTCCACCCTGCATGGCATGGTAACCCATGCATTATCCTAATGCCAACAGGCATATACAACTGTGCTGTGTGACTGTATGGTGGCCCTGTATGTGATGTTTGGGCACCTGGGTGCCTAAGCAAGCACATCCACATATCTGTTAAAAAATGTAGGTGCACTGTTGCCACCACTGTGTGTGTGTGTGCTGTATCTGTGATGGAATTACCCATATGTGGCTCAGCCTTGCATTTGTCTGTTGCACAGATCACTGATAGGATACAACAGCTACATTTCCATTCTATTTCTCATCCTTTCTGTCCCTAGTGATTCACATCCATAGTACCACTACATAGTTCCAAGAATTTCCATTCATATGTGAGAAAGTGGCATTGTTCATGGTGGTGACATTGCTTTCTACTGAGCTAATACAAACCATATAGTGCAACAGAAATGCTAATCAGACTGTATTGCACCAATGTCTGTCAGTAGTTTACTCTGCACAGTGCATTATCTATACCTGGTGGTGCAGGCTGTACATGTACATTTTACTTTGAGGTGTATGACCTCTATGCTTATCTACCCAAGTTGGGGAATGTGTTATGTGATTCAAAAATGTGAGACTCTGCACTTTATATTTTTCCTGGTGTAGACTTACTGCCTGGCCATAGCTACTCCCCTACTGTTAACTGCATGGCAGCAAAGAAAAGCAGGGATTTTCTTCCTGTACAGGAATTTTAAAGAATGAATGTTGGGGTGGTATAATGGCACCTCTTTGTCTGCTCTGACCTAGCATGAGTGCCATCTAATGTCACAGGTATCACCTGTATGGAGGAGCAGTACAGTTGTTAATATGATGACCTGAGCTGACAGTCTGACCTGCTTTAGCAGTGGGAGGCAGAGATTTGTGAGATGCAGCCAGAGATGTATCATAAGTATTATTTTATTTATATTTCACTGTTATACATTATCCACACATGCTTAGCATTCCTTAATTTTTACAGGTAATGAGTAGCATCGTTTTAAGTAGGGTTGCTGCCACATAATGCAGGAGCTCACTTCCAGGCAGTGGGGTATTTATGCTTTATAGCCTTCCAGTATATAGCCACAGTGCTTTGCATGTCATATGTATGTCTTCTGTCTTTGACAGTGTTGCCATCCCTTCTGTGTCATTGCCCACATCTTGTTTGTTGCCCAACCCTCCTCATCACCACTCGCTTACAGACTATGTGAATCCAACCAATTTTGTTTTGTTACGCAGAGACAAATATACTACTTGTATGCAGGGCTGACTTTGTGACATTGTGCACATTTCCCATGTGCACTGTGGTGGCGTTGCTTCTTCAGTGTACTGCTGTAGTGCTAAGCAATCTGTTACAGATGCCCATCTTCTTTGTTTCGTTTTGGTTAGTGTGCTAGTGCTACCCATTGCCTCTTGCATCCCTAATTAGCTTCTGGATACAGCATGTATCAAGCTCTTAAGTTTTAGCTATGCACAAACACACTGTGCATCTCTGTTTATCCCAACTTCAGTCTGATAGAAATTGTGGAGCCAGCCTGAAAGATTATGGTGTATTTTCTGACCATTAACTTTAAAATTTCTCTGTCAGTACAGAGAAAATGATATGCCATTCAGATTTTATTATTTTAGCATCTATAGGAAGAGGAATTGTATGTGTGTCTGTGTCTGTGGTTATATATTATGTGGTTGCAAAAAATTTAGTAAAGTTGAGATTCTGTTAACCATGGCTCACCAGAAATGTTGTATTGCACTTTCCAAGCAAATCTGTGGGAGAAGGCCACAGGAGAACCCCAACACTCCAAATCCACGGTGATGCTTGTTTCAGAGGTCGAGTGGAAGGGTGAGCTTGCTCCCTGCATGAACCATGTTAATGCCTATTAAGGAAAATCACCGTTGAAAATCAGTGCCTTGGTTTATGTTAATTTTTTTCTTAGTTTGTGTGCGTGTGTCCTTCAAAAATTGCTTTCTGGCTTCCTTTGGCTATATTCTTGTTGAATCTCTTTATTGTAACAATGCCATTTTTGCTGTAGCTGAGTATGGCCATTGCACATTCAAAAATTAGTGCTGTTTTATGGCATTATTTATGATGGTGCTGGTTTATTCTGTTCATGGTAGTTCTGGTGTAAACCTAACTTTCTTTTTTTATAGAAAAGCACATGTATTCAGTGAATTGAGATTAATTTTTTAATTTTGTTCTGTGTTTTTGTGCACAGCTCATTCATATGTTACAGATTACTGGCAGCCTAACATAATTACGCAACTTCTACAGTCTAAGAAGAAAAGAAATGGACGAACAAAGTGTGGAGGTGAGGAAAGTTTTTTAACTAGACTGTCCTTTGGTTAATTGCTTAATGCACCATTCCAGACTCTTTTTTGGATTTCTTAAATAGTTTGGACTATATCTGATGTTTTTACCAAAATAGTTTTAGTTGACATTTTCCTTTAAGTATATTAACAAAAGCACGATGCACAATAAAGTGTTACATGTAGTGCAACATTGTACTTGCTGTTAGGGCTTTTCTGTAGTTTGAAATATCTGTCTTTGTTTTAATTTGCAGAGCATTGCTGAAGTTTTCAGGTGTTTTATTTGTATGGAGAAACTACGTGATGCACGACTCTGTCCGCATTGCTCCAAGCTTTGTTGTTTCAGCTGTATTCGGGTAATGCATTTTTTTATGAAATGTTGTTTTTTCTGTGTTGGTGGCTTTTATTTCAATACAGTTTTGAACTGACTTTACAATTACTAGCATGTATGTTTCCTATTTGAGAGAATTGCAAGCTGCATGATGTTTTTCTCTTAGTAAAAGTACTTTCTATGAAAACTAATGGGAAAACAATCCAGAAAAAAATGCCAGAAACCAGTGGTGAACTCCAAGAAAGAATAGTAGAAACAGCAAACCCAGTTAATAATCCGTGCTGAAAACTTTAATTCACATCCAACTGCTACAGGACAACGATTTATTAAAAATATGTTAGCGCTTTCACAATGATGATGAAGCAATGTTTATCATTGTGAAAGCGCTAACATATTTTTAATAAATCATTGTCCTGTAGCAGTTGGATGTGAATTGAAGTCTCCAGCAACTTGTTTCTGCTTGTTTCAACATGGATTATTAAATGGGTTTGCTGTTTCTACTAATGGGAAAACGAGCAAATTCTATTTTGAAGTGCTTTTTTGACTATTCATATCACTGACCCTTGACTTCCATAATGTACTGCATGTACCCAAATTGGATAGTTTTAGTACTCTTATGATTGATTAGAATGCACAGTATTACTTGCTTTGGAAAAACAATTTGTGGTTGAAGTGCTTTGTGGAAATGTTATTGTAATCCTGTTGTTGAATGTTTCTTGTTTAAATACAAATTTTATACTTCAGGGATATCTTTGGAAGTTGCATCCTTCACTTCTGTTTTTCTGGAATCCTCATCCACCCCCCCACCCCATTTTCTAGATGGGGTTGGGGTGTTCCATCAGCTGTCACACACACTCTGTTCAGTGTCGCTCTCCTAACTTCTTTGACATTCATGCCTGAATGTTGCAGGTCTTCTCTCACACAGTCTGTCCATTTCATTGCTGGACACCCTTGTTTCCTCTTGCCTTCTTCCGGTCTCTTCCAAATACTCTTCACCAGAATAATTGGCGAGTGTCTGGAATATCAACTTATTTATAGACCTTCTTCCCATTATCCCTTTTGCCTCATTTTTCTTTAATTGTTGCCTCAACTTCAGCTTGGAGGCTGACTCCTCTTTTGGGAAGGATATAGACCATATAGGTTACAGGAAGAGGAAACACCATCGGATCTTGCAGCTGTAAATCAGGAACATTGTTTTGTGCATAGAAATGGACGACGTTTATGGATTGTAGTATGGATCTGTTGCCTTAACAGTGTTAAGTACTCCATGTGTTTGTTTTTTTTTTTGTCCCCATATCCCCCCTCTGCTCCCAGCCTTCTACCTCTATCTAGTTGAATCCCATTTGATGTTCATCATATTGATCACTACTGCAGTAGTATTGGTTATATGGAGTTATTTCCTGCCAAGGATGTTAAGTCAGCCAACTTCCAAAGTTTCAAGGCATATTCCATGTGTCCAAACTGTCAAACAGCTCAAGCTTAGCTGACTAAAAGGGAAGTTTGGACACAACACCCTTCAGAGCTTTACTGTTGTCAAAGAGTATACGCCTCTTAAGCTTACTTGGATCGATTTTCTTTGTTAGACAAATAAGGTCCCTTGGGGGGGGACCTTCCATTTTCTTATGTTTGTGGCTGTTTTATTACTTTGTTTTAATGGGCAGTCTTGAGGTTGTTATATACTTTTAAACAAAGCACTCATTTTTCTGTCAGTTTAAAAGTGGTGTAAAGTAACTGAAAATGTTTTTTTTTTTTCTGTGAAGAAATTGTTTTTCTTTTGTGGGGCTGGCATATTGTTTTAAAATGCTTTTTGCTGTGTTTCTTTGAAAAAAAAATGTAATTTGTGTGGACTGGTGGTACTCCCCTTCCATGGCCAAGTTTAAAATGTTGCCTCTTTCCAGGGGAATAGACTACTGGTCCTGTGGGGTCGGTCCTTCTAGCTACAAAAAGAAAACAAATAGGCAAACAGCCTTTGCCATCACAGCAGACTAGCAATTTGCCTTAGCCGTAGGTGGGTGACTCTGCTGTGGCTATTTAATGTAATGTAATTCAGATCACTCCTCTTTTACCTCTGATCCCACAGATGTAGCACCTACAGCCACTAATGGACTGAGAGTTGGCCAAACCCTGTACAGCTTTTGGAGTTCCCTCAGTGGGCAAGGTAGAGCCACTCATGCCATCCCAGGGAGAGGGGAACAGGGAATTTTTCCCTGCTGTGTCAGAGTGCTGTGTCCATCCGTGGGGAAGCTGTTGCTCCCATTACTAACACAGTTGGCACCATTATTTCCTGTCAAAAATAAACAAAGCCAAGCATGTATCTACTCCTCTTCAAATTTCTTTGGGTAAAGGTACTTTACTGGGTCTGGCTTTGGGTTTATGTCAAGCTTTTGATACTACTTGTAAGGTAGATGTTCTTCATCTCACATTGCTGCAGTCCTTACACTTGGGTAGTCCGCTGTCCTCGGTCGGCCCGAATATCAAAGTATTAGGCTGACGTCGGTCAAGGCGCTTAAGACTGACATCAGGACGTCAGGGTACAAATGCGCATGACCGACGTCATATCCTCAGTCTTTTTTGCCGCATGGTCCGATGCAGAAGCAACGTTGCAAGTGCCGTTCGGCGTTCTGAAATTTTTCAATTCGGAGTTTCAGACCGAGTCAAAGTTGGCTAAGTACCCCGTTGGGGAATATTTTAGTTTTTTCTTGCCTCAGTGGTTTACCGGATGTCAGAAAAAGTGAATAACTGTATTTCTTGTGGGAAACAGATACCGCATAGAGATTATCATACTTTGTGTATTCCTTGTTTGGGTCCTGAGCACGACGTTGTTGGGTGTCGCTTTTGTGCTAGGTTCAATAAACGCACTATTAAGCGAAGGTTAGATTGTGCCAGGTTGGTCTTCGGGAAGCGGTGCAATTATAATATGCCGTCGGATGCTCCGACGCCCGCTTCTTCGAAGAAGCGCAAAGACAAAGCAGCTAAACCCAGGCAAGAAGAGTCGTCCGTACCGGACGCCGGTTCTTTAGAGGTGTCAGTGGAACCGGTGGTTCCGCCGGAGGTTTCTCTGGAGTCCCAGGGGGAGACTTTGTTATTGCAGGATGTGGCCTCTCAGGAGGCAGGTCAGGCTGAAGGGGCTTCTCAGGTTACTGTACTCCCCTCCCTTCCTAGGGTGGTTAGGCCCTCTCCTTCTGTTTCCAAGGCTTCTCCCAGAGGCAGGCCAGGTTTAGCTTCTGTTGGTGTCACTCCTAGTTCATCAGGATCTGTGCCCAAGAAGCACATGCTTAAAATGGCAGAAGATTTAATTACTTTGATTAGAGGTTCTTTGGCCCTCCAGATAAGAGGCCTAGGGTGGAACCAGAGTTGGGAGTTTTGAGCAGGCTTCGATGTTTCAGAGTCTTCGGCTGAAGACTTGCAGGAGTATTCTCCTTATTCTGATTCTGATGTGGATGATTCTACTCCTTCTGCTTCTCCTCCAGAGGATTTTTCTTTTCAGAGACTCTTCATTCCATGAGGGAACATTTTAAGTGGGAAGGTCAGGACTTCTCTGATTCCAGGAAAAGGCTTAGGGAATTTTGCTTTTACCCCAGCATAGACCTTTGGCTATACCTCCTGTTCTGGATGTTGTGGAAGATGTGTTTGCAGAGGCTTCACTTAATCCTGATTCTTTGCCTCCTGCTCCTGTTAAACCGGATAGGTATTACAGGGTGCCTGAAGCTCATAAATATCTTTATAAGAGTCCTAGGGCGGACCCAGAAACTGTTAGTCAGGGACCTAAGGGTGTCAAGGCCTCTGTTGTAAAAAATCCGGTTCCTCCAGATAAAGAGGCCAGAGCTTTGGATAGATGGGGAAAGAAAGTCTATACTTCTTCCACCTTAGCTATGAGGGCTTTGAATTGCCAGTTTCACATGTTGAAATATCAAAACTATCTACTTTCTCAATTGAAGTCTAAGGTAGATGCTCTGGCGGAAGGTATTGAGTGTAAAGAATTACAAGATTTGGTACATGTTTCTGAACAGGTGGGTAAGCATTCTTTACAATGTGGTTTTGATGCTGTACAGGCCTCGTCTAGGGTGGCTGCCACTGGGTCAGTTCTTCGCAGGCACGCCTGGCTGAGGGATCAGAATTTATCTGAACATGTTAAGACAAGGATTTTAGATGCTCCTTTACAGTCTGATGTGTTGTTTGGTTCACCTGTGGAGGCAGTCTTAAAGAAAATGGAAGACAAGGCTAAGTCTATGCAGACTGTTAAAGATTTTTGCAAGTTCAGCCTCCAAGTTTAGTAGGAATTGGCCTGCTAAGGGGTGGACGATTCTTCTTATGATTCACAGTCTAGGGGTAGATCTAGACGTGGTAGGGGCAGAGCTCAGGGCTCTTTCAGGCCTAGAACAGGGAGTTCACCTGCACAGTCTTCGGGTGAGGGCAGGGGCCAGTCCTTTCGTAAACAGGCCCAATGACCTACCTTTTCAGCTGCCAGAGTCTTCTCGTTTGGCAGCACCTTTGGGAGGAAGGTTGGCACTCTTCAAGGAAAATTGGAGTTTAATTACCCAAGACAGATGGGTATTGGATATCATACACCAAGGTTACAAGTTTTATTTCCATACCTTGCCTCCTTTCAAAGGCATGCCAGACGTTCCTCCTCAGCAAAGAATAGAGGCGCACAAACAAATTTCTCTGCTGCTTCAAATAGGGGCCATACAGCCGGTCCCTCTGCCAGAAGTGGGCCTAGGATTTTATTCTCACCTGTTCCTAGTACCAAAGAAGGGGAACACGTGGAGACCAATTTTGGATTTATCTATCCTCAACACTTATCTGGACATTCCCAAGTTCAAAATGTTGACGTTACAACAGCTTTTACCTCTGCTGGGCAAAGATCACTGGATGGTAACTCTGGATCTCAAGGAGGCTTACCTTCATGTTCCTATCAGGCTAAGTTGCAGGAAGTATCTGCTTTTTCGGCTGGGACTTCTCATTATCAGTTCTCTGCATTGCCCTTTGGCTTATCTACTGCGCCCAGAGTGTTCACGAAAGTTCTGGCTCCAGTGATAGCTTTCTTCAGGCTAAAAGGAATACAGATCTATCCTTATTTGGACGATTGCCTCATTCTGGCTCAAGGAAGGGACGAACTTCTTCATCATTTGCAATATGTGATAGCAGTGCTAAGATGCCTGGGGTATTCTGTGAACGAAATAAAGTCCAGTCTAGTACCCTCTCAGGACATGTGCTTTCTGGGTGTGAGACTGAATACAGCATCCCAGATGGCCTTTTTGACCCCGGACAAACAAAAGAATCTTTCCCTTTACTTCCATCAATTGTCTCATCAGTCCAGGCTGACTGCAAGGACAGTCCTTCAAGCCTTGGGGTTCATGGCATCTTGTATTCTGGTGCTTCCCAATGCCAAACTGCATATGAGGAAGCTACAATGGTATCTCAAAATGTATGGACACAGCACTGCCAGGATATGGACACTGTCATTCAGATAATACCTTGCATTCAAAAGGAATTTTTGTGGTGGGCTCAGGAATGTCACCTAAACAAGGGACTCTCTGTGACCCGGCCAGAGGCGAGTCAGATTCTAACGACAGATGCCTCAGACAAAGCTTGGGGAGCTCATCTAAATGGAAAGTGGATACAAGACACGTGGCCTGCCAGACTACAACATCTACATATCAACTTGAAGAAGATGTTAGCAGTCCAATTTGCATTAATAGCTTTCAAGGATTTACTTCTTCCAGGGCAGGTGTTGATTCTAACAGACAACACAACTGTCATGTGGTACATCAACAAGCAAGGGGGAACACATTCTTATCCTCTATGCAGGCAAGCAATGATTTTGTGGGAGACTGCTCTCAGTTTACAGCTAAATCTTCAGGCAAGGTTTCTGCCGGGAGCACAGAACTCCTTAGCAGATGTGTTGAGCAGACAATTATGGATCCCCACGAGTGGAAATTGGATCCTCATGTATTTCAGAAATTGACAGTGTCATGGGGAACTCCAGACATAGATCTGTTCGCTTCTCCACTAAACTACCAGCTGCCAAAGTTTTGCACAAAAAGGTTTCATCCCACAGCCTGGAAAGTGGATGCTCTTTCTTTCAATTGGAGCAATCTTCATGTGTATGCCTTTCCACCTCTGCCTCTCCTCCCAAAGGTACTCCTAAAGGTCAGACAGGACAAGCCAAAGATGATTTTAATAGCTCCAGATTGGCCTTGACAGCACTGGTACCCATTACTGAGAAGTCTGGTACGGGAGCCTCCATGGCCTTTGCCTTCGATTCCACACCTGCTGTCTCAGGAGAACAGTCATCTACTCAATATCAAACTTCACTCTCTTCACCTAACAGCCTGGCATATTCTGTTTTGAACCCTGGAGGGTCTCAGCTTCCACAGCAAGTTTTGAATGTTATTTTGGAGGCCAGAAGGCCTAGTACAAGGAAAGTGTACGCAGATAAATGGAATAGATTTTTATTTTGGAGTACTGCAAAGGAATTTGATGTTTCTGAGCCTAATTTAAGTGTGGCTCTTCAATATCTTACTGAGTTACTGGACAAAGGTTTGTCCTTCTCTTCTATTAAGGTTCATGCTGCAGCAATTTCTGCTCACTATGATTGTGACCCACCATTGTTTTCTCATCCTTTGTTCAAGCAATTCCTTAGAGGGGCAAAGAATATAAGACCCCACGTAGAGCTCCTACTCCTGCTTGGGATCTCAATTTTGTGTTGGAGAAACTCACTCTACAACCTTTTGAGCCTGCAGCTACTGCCGAGTTGAAATATTTATCATGGAAGACTGCTTTTTTGTTGGCCATTACCTCTGCAAGAAGGGTTTCTGAATTACAGGCCCTTATGGCGGTTGAGCCTTTCTTAATTTTCCATAAGGATAGAGTATCTTTGCGTACTAATCCTTCCTTTATGCCTAAAGTGGTTTCTAGTGTGGCTTTAAACCAAACTATTCATTTGCCTACTTTCTATGCAAATCCCCAAAATAAAGGGGAAAGGATTTTGCACACTTTAGATGTACACAGGCAGTTGCGATATTATTTGAGCAGAACTAAAGGGTTCAGGCAGTCTCAGCAGTTATTTGTTTCATTTGCTTTGAGTTCTCAGGGCAAGCCTGTGTCAAAACGAACTATTTCTAAGTGGATTGGGTTTTGCATTGCTTTCTGTTATTCCCATCATGGTAAGGAGATTCCAGCTGGGATTAGGCCTCATTCCACTAGGGCTACTGCCACTTCTACAGCCTTTTAAGGGGTGGCAACTAAAGATATTTTGGAGGCAGCTACTTGGAGTTCAGTGCATACTTTCTCTAAGCATTATCACCTTCCACTTTACTCTAAATCTAGGGCTGGTTTTGCCACTGCTATTTTACAGGGCATTTTGGCAGCTCCTACTGCTTTATAGTTTTGCCATCCTCCCTTACCTCTGCTTTGGGATTCTACCCAAGTGTAAGGACTGCAGCAATGTGAGATGAAGAACATAGTACAGTTTTGTACCTACCATAAATGTAGATGTTCAAGATCCACATTGCTGCAGTCCAATTCCTCCCTCCTTCCCCTCTGTAGTTAGAGGCGGTTGTGTGGGCTGGGTTGTACATATTGTGTATTTTGTATATATTGTACATATAATTAGTGCAAGGGTGGTTGGTTGGTTTTGCTGTCTTTTGGTTTTGACCTTTCTTTTTAGGGTCTTCTGACATCTGGGGCAAGAAAAGACTGAGGATATGACGTCGGTCATGCGCATTTGTACCCTGACATCCTGATGTCAGTCTTAAGCGCCTTGACCGACGTCAGCCTAATACTTTGATATTCGGGCCGACCGAGGACAGCGGACTACCCAAGTGTAAGGACTGCAGCAATGTGGATCTTCGAACATCTACATTTATGGTAGGTACAAAACTGTACTTTTCTGGTAAAAGAAAGAGGGATTCCTATTTTCCTGAAGAGATTCAAGATTCTGAACATGAACAGGAAGATGGAGGGGCAAATATCTTTTTCCTGTGATTTGTGATTTCAGAGAAGAGCTCAGTTTCTGATTTTCTCTGTTGTGTCTCCTGTGAGACTATTGCTAGAATGTGCCAGTTTTTATTATCGGAAAAACACTGAGGTTTCTCAGTCCCTCAGAAAACACGGAGTTGTTACAGAATGATTTTCCAGAAACTATACCCATTCTTCCTGTTCTGTCTGATTTAGAGGATATGTGTGTGTTACAGCTTGCAAATTTTCTGATAGTCAGCCAGCTGCCCTAAAAAAGACAGACAGGATGTATAAAGTTCCTTAGTCTTTTAAAATTTTCTACAGTGTTCCCAAACTTGACCCAGCTGTTATAGCTTTAATTGATCCCACTGCTGCTAAGCACCTAGTAAATTCCAATCCTACCCTTTCTGATAGAGATTGAAAAATTATTGATATGTGTGTGGGAGGACGTGTATACTTCTGCAACTTTGATTATCAAAATTTTGAATTTGTAGGCATGTATGTTAGTTTGTTCCAATAAAACATTCCTCATACTTTCACAGTTTATCTGCAGTTTCTTCATGTTTAAAATAAAATGCTTTAACTTAGTTTTTATATTACACAGGTCAATACTCCTTGTTTACAGTGTTTTCAGTGTGTGCATGAATGTGTTGATTCCAGGGCTATGGCCATTGGTACTGTTTTGTGGGGGGGTTTGCATGCATTCTCAGAACCCCCCAGATGATGATAAAAATTAAATTTTATCTTCTTCCTTGGATAGATTTTATCTGCACATCTAATTTTGGTAAAAACAGAACGCACAGACTCAACAAAATACAGGTAAACAGATGTTTTTAAGAAGAAATTGCAAGGGAGTTCTAAAAAGAAGTCTTAAACCTCCCAAAGTAAAGGACAGTCTGACTGTTTAAGACCTCGTAATGCCCTCCTACATGGCCTCCTCCTCTTCCAGAAAGTCTAAATCTCCATTTTACTCTTTGCCAAAACATATGTGTTCTGAAGATAATACTTCAAGGTTACAGATGGAAGTGGGAGGAAATTCATCCTTTCCAGGGTGTCATTCCTTATTCTCTAGATGAGATTCTTTTGTTTCCACCAGTTTTTTCATAACAGCTGTCACAAGGAGTGATGGAACAAGTTCCCCTTTCCCAGGTGGGGAAGGTTTTTATTGCCAAAGAAAGAAAATGCTTTGATATGAGATTTGGATTTTTCTTTTCTAAACCTGTTTGTGGTAGTCCCCAAATTCAAAATTGTCACTTCACAACCACTTTCCTCTTTCAAGCTTTCTGGTAACACTAGAGTTAAAAGATGCCTTTCACATCCCTGCTCATCCAGATTTTAGACATTTCTTAAGGTTTTGGGTGTCTGAATCACACCATCAGTTCTCTGCCTTACCCTTTGGACTTTCCACTAAAATGTCTATCAAAGGAAGAATAACTCCAGTTATAGTTCATTGTAGGCTACAGGGTATCCATCCTTTTCTATAATTTGAAAATACTCTGCAAAGATATGCAAATCATCTAAGTGTCCGGAATCTTTGTCATAAGTGAACGTTCTTGTGTACAAGCTAGGATCCCAAGAGAACATTCAGCAGTCTTTCTTGACTCCTTCACAGAGGATTGTGTTCTTGGGATGTCAAGTAGACACTTCAGTTAAAGAGGTTTTTTTCTGCAGAAAAAATAGAGCTATATGTAGATCTATTTCTAAGGTTTTCCAGTCAGGCTTCTGTCACTGTTAAGAGAATATCTCTGGATTTTGGGTCTTAAAGCATATATGATTAACATGAAACCCCTGGCAAGAGCCCACGTGAGAAAGATACAGTAGTATCTGAAGTCTTTGTGGTCCCACCACCAACATCCTTTGTTCTTTCAAATCCCAGTACTGTGGTTTGTCAGAAGAGAAATTGTTTGTGGAGACAGCATATTTCCCCAAGTCCAGATCTCCCCTGCTTAAAAATCAGTCACCACAGATGCCTTAGACTTGGCTTGCGGAGCTGTTTCAGGAGGGATAAAAGTGTCAGGGAGTGTGGGGCACCAACTGCAGATGCAAGCACATAACTATCAAGACACTTCGCTTTCTGAATCCTCTTAGGTCCCCGGGACATCTTCAAGTTGTTGCAGACAATACCACATTCATGTGGTACATCAAAAAGCAAGAATGAGCCAGTTGCTATCCCCTTTGCAGACTAGACATGTTAGCTTGGGATATAGCTTCTCAGCACAGTCTCACTCTAAAAACATCCTACAATCTGTCCAAGCAGAATTATGTGGCAGATCAGCTGAGCAGGGCCAGGGCAGACCCTTGCGAAGTGAAACTAGATTGGGGGTCTTCCAAGATTTGATCCATCTGTGGGAAGTTCTCTAGTAAACTCTCTACCTCCTTTCAAAGCAATCAGCTGCCAAGATTCTGTTCCAGTACACCATTCAAGAAGGCCTGAAATACAGATGACTTTTATTTTCTTTAGATATTAATGTTGTTGTATGCATTTCCAATCTTTCCACTGATACCTAGTGTACTTCTGCAGATTTAGAAAGAATCCCTCAAGCCCATGCAGCAGTGGATGTTCATCATATTGATCACTACTTCAGTAGCCTGTTGCTATATGGGTTATGTCCTGCCAAGGATATAACAGCTGACCAGCTACCAAAGCTTCAGGGCACCTTCTGTGCACACTTAACTCTCAGGAAGCTCAACACGAGCTGACTAAAAGACAAGTTTGGGTGCCAAGCCCTTCAGAGCTTTACTTCCTCAAAAGAGTATGCTCCTGTGAGGCTTTTGGGGATTGATGGTCTGCTTGTGATGCTTCCTTGCTGAGCAGATAAGTTTCCTTTGAGGAAAAACACTTCCATTCAATTATTTTTTGTGTATTGAACTTTTAAATGAGCGCATTTTTTCTGTCAGTTTAAAAGTTAAGATATTTAATGTTTATTTTTAAGTGTCAGCAGTTGCTTTTTTACTGTGTTTTTGTTTGAAATAAGTGACTTTTAAGACTTACGTTTTTAGTTTTTTGCTGTTTGTGTTCCCAGAGAAAGAGGCAACATTTTTGGCTTGACCATGAAACAGACTATTGGTCCAATGGTTGGCCCTTCTTTCACAACTAAAGGACAAAGTTAAGCAATAAACCTTTGCCACCACAGCACAAAATAAACTTGTAACTGCTGAAGGTGCACTGTTACAAAGTACAAAATCCAAAGAGAAAAGCAGTGAACACCACCACAGACTGGCAAACTTGTTACAATCCAGCAAAAAAGATTAACACAAATCTTTTTACTGAAAACTGGAAGCATAAAATGTGGCAAGACAAAAATAAAATCCCTTTCAAATAATAAGCGCTTTCGGAAATACCTTCTTCAGATCGTAAAGGGAAACAGGAACAATATGTTTTTAAAAGATGTGCACAACCAGTCGGCTTCAGTTTGTTCTGCCAAAGAACCAAAAATAAAATCCCTTTCAAATAATAAGCGCTTTCGGAAATACCTTCTTCAGATCGTAAAGGGAAACAGGAACAATATGTTTTTAAAAGATGTGCACAACCAGTCGGCTTCAGTTTGTTCTGCCAAAGAACCAGCCGGAAAACCACCAATCAGCGAGCTTGAAGAGAAGCAGTTATTTGCATAAACCAGTCTTCAGTTAGAGTATCACAAGCCAATCACAGCCAGGTTGTCATCCTTGTGCTCCAATCAGAAAACTTGCCAATCAGAGCACTTAAAAGAAAACACACCTTCACATCAACCAATGGCTGTTCTCCTATGCTTCAGAATAGGTCTCAGAGGAACTACAGTGTTTAAACCAGGAGGCTTTTCTGCTCTCATATTTATGATCCATTTGGTTTAATTCCTTTTTATAGGTCTCAACCTCTTAGGAGGCCAATGTGGGACACAGACCCTAAGAATGTGTGACAAATGGTCAAAATGTGGAACACCCTATTTTCGCACTGCACGAAACGTGCCACTGCCATGGAGCATGGTAGAAAATCTGTAAAAAATTCAGTAAGACTCTTCTCAGATCCAAAAACCTTTATTTTATAATCTGCTATTCTAGCCTGCCAATATACCAGTGAACAGCATAGCTCAAATTCCCAGTTCCTATCTTGGTGGGTAGCTGGACACATCATTGGGGTTTATGACCGGCATACACTGGCCAATAGGAGCACATACACAGCACCCACTATTAGCACAAGTCCCTGGTCTAAGTCGGAGTAGGCCAGGTCCTCAACCCACTTCATATACATTTAAACAGTTACGATAGTGTATGTACATTTCTGTTCTCTTCCAGCAGGGATACATCTTTAAACTCAGTATTTTATAAAATATCTTTTTAGCACATGTCTGTACAAACCTAGTTTGATATACACATGACATACAGTTTGAAAACATTTGTAACACAAGCGTGTTATATAGCTCATGTTGATATTCACAAATGACAATTTAATTATTTACAAAATTCCAGATAGCAGTGCTGGTAGTATCTCCCTTTGTCACGGTGAGCTACACTAATGGTAAATTATCGTGATCTCAATATATTTTAGCTATCACTGAATTATTATTCTTCAGGAATTACAAATCAATTATAATGTTTATCTACTGTAGTACATGTATCATTTTGCATTAGATGAAAATGTAAACAACAGCAATCCTGTATTTCATAAATGCAACCAGGAAATACTTTAATGCTGCAAAACTAGAACAGAAATTCAAGTAGAGATCTCCAGTTCTGACCAGAAATAAACAAATAGAGAATTCACATTTAAGGTCAGGTTTTTTTATTTTAATATTTGTACACTACAGTCTGATTTTTTCAACAAAAATTAAATAAAACTGCAACATACTAAGATTATTCTTACCCATGAAAATGTCAAATATTATCTTGGTAAAGCTAATGCTGTAAGCACATCACCTTCTCAAAAGAATTTTCTTAATCGTATGGAAGCTGACTTTCTTACCATTCAACGACAACAATTATTCAAAATAAGTGTCATTCAAAAGTCAATATTTGCTCTATTGTTATTGGAAAAAATTGTTTACCACAGGTAGGCATACCTCTCAACCTCTTAGTACAAGAAATCTGTACAAAGCCTGACGTAAGGGAGGACAAAGGTTCAAAAATAGTGAGACATCTCAACTTTCCCCATTTTGTAGAGATGTCCCTGATGTTTCTCAAAGTTTTATTCCATTCCCCATAGAATTGGAAATCATTTTGTGAATTTATACGATAATAGTGTCATCATTTAAAATGTGTCCCCAATTCAGGGCCTTTTCCTTATTTTTCACTTTATTCCAAATTTTGTTGGTAGAATTGAGAGCTATTATTAGTATTACTCTTATAAACTTAGAAAGTTGCTACAATAATTAAATTCTTCCTGCATACATTTCCCTGAATGATATGATCTCTGTAACTAAAATATATGTCATTTATTTAGTGACTTCAACCCTCAGATCATCCTAGCAATTTGCTAGAAAGCCACAGATTTTATGATGTAAAGACCAAAATGCGAGGCAAAAATTTGGATAGTTTAGATTTAGAAATATACTGCTGGTAGGGAAAGGGTAGCAGTGTTGCTCAACTGCACTTAAGAGTTTGCGAAAGATACAGTTACCAAAGTACTTATTCTCATCAGAAATGAAGCATCTTATTGATGCTCGCCGTACTTCTAAATTACACAAACAGTGAAAGTCAGTATAACAATTGTGGGTTTCAGAAACTCATAGGCCTATAATATTACCTTACTCGCCTCACAAGCACCAACTGGGCTACTGTGATGCACTGAGCATGTAACGGGAGGGAGAAAATAACTTAGTTGACAAAAAATCGCAAAGCGGAACCGCGGCTGCAAATGTGGAACATCAGACTTAATCTATCACAAATGCGGAGAATTCCGCACAATCCGGAGCACTTGGCTGCTCAGTTCCTTTCATTATTGTTGGTGATATCTCCTAGCTTCATCCCTTTAGATGTAACCAATGGCCTTAAACTTAGTGTCCTGGAAATTGAGCAGCATGGCAAGCAAGGGCATTCTTAACGTCCTTATTACGAATATCTCTCAGATGCCCAAGTATTCTGTTTTTAAAGATTTGATCTGTTTTGCTTACATAATAGGCAGTGTAGCATTGGCAAGTAGTGAGGTAAACCAAAAACTGCGTATTACAGTCAGCTTTACACACAAAGGTGTATTCCAGTCCACTGGGATGTTTAAAAGTATTAAGTACCTCTATAGTTCCACAAGTAGAGCATCTGCCACATTGAAGGGTGCCTTGTTTGCTCCAATTCGAGTTACGATGGAAGCCATCCTTCTGGCAGAGTAGATGCTTCAGGTATTTTTTTATTTTTAAAGACAAACTTTGGATGTTCGCCAACAATTTCACAAAGTTTACTGTCCTGGGTTAGGACCAGCCAAAATTTTTTTATCACTTCACAGATCTGGTGATTATCATTGGTGTAAGTCAAAATGAACTTGACACATTCATTATGTTGATATTGTCTGTCTCTCACATAAGAGTTTTCCTGTTGTTATCTGCTTGTTAACATATGGTAAGCCTTTAGTCAATCTGAGATTTCGTAGTTCCTCTTGGCTCACATCAATATCATGGTTCGAATAGCCTCTGTCCTTTAAGTTTTGTTGTAAAAAGTGTCTCTCCTTGTCAAAATCTGATTCCTTGGTTCAAAGTCGTGAGATCCTGGTCATCTCATTCTTCATAATGTTTCTGGAGATGTGTCTGGGGTGTAGACTATTTTTGTGTAAATAATAATTTTTCTATGTGTCCTTCCTAAAGATAGAGGTGCCAATCTGTTTGTGTTCATCCAAGGACACTTTCACATCCAAAATAATCAATCTTAGACCTGGAACTCTGGACAGTAAATTTTAAGAAGGTAGTGGTTTCATTCAAATAGATGACAAATTTCTTCAGCTCATTCTCATCCCCTTTCCATAAAAGACATTGTCCACAAAATATCCATAAAAGGCCACATTGTTGGACCAAGGATTGACTGTATTAAAAATGTGTTCTCTCCCAAACAGTTAAAACAAGATTCGAGTAACTGTTAGCACAGGGTGTGCCCCTGCCCATACTCCAGCGTTGCCAATAATAATCTCCATAGAAAAACATATTGGTTTCCAGGATAATCTCAAGAAGTGTACAAATGAGGTCTAAATTCAGATTATGTGGAACTATAGAGCTTAAGGCTGTGATGGAATTAATTCCATAATCATTAGGAATGGAAGTAAAAAGAGTGCAAATGTCCATAGTCACAAGCAAAATGTTGGACAGGTCTTCTGCAGTGTTCATAAACATATTCAGCTGTGTCAAGAACATACCTGTGTCTCTAAGAATGGTGGGAATAGCCTCTAGTACCATATTCAGCTCTTTCTCCACAAAAATGGACAGTGGCTCCGTCACCCATCCATGCCCTGAGACAATGGGTCTGAGTGGTGGGTCTGTGATACTTTTATGAATCTTGGGAAGGCCACTTATGGAGGGAATGGATGGATAAGGTGCATCAAAAACTCATAAAGGTCCTGGCTTATACGTCTTTGCATCAGCATTTCATGTATGTTTTGCTTTACTCTGGTTATTTTTTGGTCCAAAATAACCTTGGTGATCTTTTCATACATTTTCTCCTCGGAGAGCATCATATTCATTGAGTCTATGTACCATTTTGAATCAAGAATAACTGTGGCACCACCTTTATCTGAGGGCTTGATCACAATCCCTCCGTTCTTCTGAAGTTCAGCCAGTGCCTTTCTCTCTCCACTGGTTATATTGTAGAAGCGAGCTGCTCCTAAACCACTTTGTCTGATTTGTTCCACTTTTTTCTCATATAACCTGATAAAGAGATCCATTGTAGGATGGTTGACCGGAACAAAGGTACTAGATTTCCAGAACAAACTCACTCAAATCAGAACCCAAGGAAGGAATAAAGGTTAAACCTTTATTGAGCAGGTTCAGTTGGTCTTCACTTAATGCAAAATTAGACAAATTCACTACCAAAGCCATTCTGATTACTGAATCGGTTTCTTTCTCTTCCTGTCCTGACTGCTGGACCCGGTATCCATTGCCAGGTTTGTTTAAAAAAAAATGGCAAATTGTGAACAATGGGGGCATGTGACGCTTCTTGTTTAGGTCTAGTGCCTGTTGGGCAGACAAGTTGTCTCTCCTCATCAGCTGTAAGATCAGATGAAACCGTGGAATGAACACCGGTGGTGTACGAAGAGGCTTCGGGTGCCATCACACCATTCGTCTTAGGCAAAGTGGTGAAATTCATATTAATATGAGATCTATGGGTGGGAGATGACAAGACAGGTAAATTGGATAGCTGTTGACTCTTGAAATGAGCTGGTTTGTCTTTCCTGGGCCATTTAAGAATCCTTCCTTGTTTAAAATCAGAAATATTTCTAGAGAGTTTATGAATTTTCTGATCTTTTAATTTATTGTCATAAGAATTCAGGTTGAACTGTAAAGCCTCTAGTTTAGTAATACAGGACTCAGACAGGTCAATTTTTTCTAGTTCCAGTTGCTTAGTTCTGTTCAGTTTAGCTGTTTCTTCCTCTTCAGGCTTAAAAAAAATCAATCAGTAGCTGCATATATTTAAAGCTTGTTTCCAAATTCAAGGCTTGCCATTAGGCAAGAAGTTCAGGATATTTGTTGCTGTAACTCTGCATACACTTAATTCTCATGCCCCTAGGAATAACTTTGTAATGCATGCTAATCTCAGGATGGAAGCGCTGCCATTGCAGCCTTTTTAACAGATAGGCAGCAGCAAACATTTTCAACTTGACCATGAAACAGACTATTGGTCCTATGGTTGGCCCTTCTTTCAATGACAAAAGGACAAAGTTAAGCAATCAACCTTTGCCACCACAGCAGGTTAGCAATTTGCCTCAGCCATAGGTATATGACTCTGCAGTGGCTATTTGTTATACCTCCGACCACTTATCTTTTACCCCATATCCCTCTGTTGTAGCACCTGCAGCCACAATGGGCTGGGTGTTAGCCACATCCTCTACGACTTAGGCAAGCCAATCTTGTGTGAGGGAACAGGAAACGCTTCCCTGTTTTGTCAGAATGTTCTGCTCATCCCTGGAGAAGCTACTGCTGCCATTTATAACACTATTGGCCCAATTTTTCTGTCAAAAAGAAACCAAAAACTAAACATTTATCTACTCCTCAAATTTCCTTAGAAAGGAGTAGTCTACTGGGTCTGGATCAGGTTTTATTCAAGCTTTCGATCTTTATTTATTGCTTTCTGGTAAAAGAAAGAAGGATATCTCTTTTCTTGAAGATATTCCAGATTCTGAGTCTGGACAGGAAGATGAAGGGACAGTTTCTTTATCTGGACTTTGAGAAGAGCTCAGTTTCTGATTCTCCCTTTGGGGTTCCTCTCTTTGAGACACCAGAATGTGCCAGTGTTTTTAGTGGGAGTACAGTGAGGTTTCTCAGTCCTTCTGAATATTTTATGTGCTGGTACAGAACAAATTTCCTGGACCTTCACTATTCCCTCCAGTTCTGTCAGCTTTAGAGGATACATGCCTCTGCTTGTAATTTTCCTGATAGCGAACATGCTGCTCCTAATAAGGCAGAATGTATAAAGTTCCTCAGGCTTTATAAGTAGCAGCTGTAACTTTAGTTATTGCTACTACTGCTAAACAGTTAGTTAATTCATATCCTGTTCTTTCTGATAAGGATGGGAAGATTACTGATAGACATGGGAAAGTAGTGCATGGTTAATGTTTATTCTGACTAGTTGTGGAAGTATGAGGAATGTTTGATCTCCATCTGCTTTGTTACTCAGATCTGATGTTATCTTTTCCATCTGGCTTCAATGTGTGGGCTATTGGATCAGACTCTGATCCAAGGCTGGCTGTTTCTTAAAGTTTTCAGATTATCAGGCACTGTCTCCCCTAACCACAATCCCTCACTCCCCTAGATGTAGTTTGCTAACATTTCAGGATAGCAGTTTGATCGTGACTCTGTTGGAGTGTATCCTTTTCTATAGGATTTGCTCTCCATTTTCTCCCCTTAACCTGTAGGATTTTTAGTATAGTAGATGTAGATAGCGTTGGGTAAGGTAGGTTAGATTAGCTGCTACTTCTAGTGTGTGTGTGTGTGTGTGTGTGTGTGTGTGTGTGTGTGTGTGTGTGTGTGTGTGTGTGTGTGTGTGTGTGTGGGGTCAGGCGAAATTTTCACATTTTAGTGTGTGTTTCTCTTACTTGTACAATTGTAACTGTTGTAGTTATCGATTAGTAGTGTTGGGTCGCAGTTTAGGGAGTGATTT
This sequence comes from Protopterus annectens, assembly GCF_019279795.1. Taxonomy (NCBI): domain Eukaryota; kingdom Metazoa; phylum Chordata; order Ceratodontiformes; family Protopteridae; genus Protopterus; species Protopterus annectens. Next base: position 609,748,886 of record NC_056747.1, read on the forward strand.
TTCTTGTAGTGTCTTAGAGTTTGGTGTTAGTGCTCGTCTCTTTTTTGCTTTACAGCATGGGTCTGGAAGGATTGAAGAAGTGTGTGGCGTGTGGACCAAATTCCCTTTGCAAGCTGCATATGATCAGTGTGTTTATTTGTTTGGGGGTGGCCTATCTAGAGATCCCTTGTTTCATGTTTTGGGGGGTTTGGTACTCAGGCCATCAATGATAAAGCCCAGCTGGTCCTCGAGCCCCTTTCTGGCCTGCGCCTCTTCTGCTTCTTCACCTAAAGATAAGTTGGAGTGGGGTTATAAGCACTCTTCAAAGGACTCCAAACTTGCTAGTGGTGGTCATAAGAGGTCTGCCTCCTTGTCAGCTCCAGTACCTTCTTCTGGATCATTGGTCTTTAAGGTCCTAAGACTTTCAGGTTCCCCAGCAGCTTTGGCAGTGGCATCTGCTCCAACTCCTCAGGGCTGATCGCCTTCAGTGCCTGCGTCGGGCAAGGCTGCCTCTCCTGCTGTCAGTATCTGCAGCCTCTTTTTGGTTTAAGGGCTCTTTAACAGTGAGTGGGTTCTCCTTTCTCACCATCCACCCCCCACCAGAGTTTTCCCAATTTCTGCCATGGGTTTCTCCAGTTATGCCCTGTGAAATGGATCCCTTGCCACTTAAGCAAATCTCCAAGTCACCATTGTTGGCTTTTCCTCTTGGTTATCATGGTTGATGGCAGTCTAAAAGCTTCAGATCTGGAGTGGCTGACAAGGTCATTCTTACAAACACAGATGCAGTTAGGCCTTACTTCTTCAGCTGTGGACTCCCTCCCCTCAACCTCTGCTCAGTCACCTTGGTTTCCTCCCACAAGTTCAGTTGTGTTCTCTCTCTTGTAAGGTTGGATCTGACAGCAAGGTCGATTTTTGTCTCCAGCCCCAGCCTTGGTTTTCTCTACTCTGGCTGTGTCAAAGCTGAGTTTAACTTGGAGCTTACTCTGTCTCAGCTTTGGGGTAGGGCAGAATTCCTCCTGATTCTGGAATGTCCCTAGGTTCCTCAGATTATGCAACCATCTGTTCTGGTCAACTACCTTCTCCTTCTGCCTTTGATGTCATGGAGAGGCTCTCCTCCTCCAGTAAGGAAAGGATTGGTTGGATACAGCCAGTGCTGCCTCCTTCACAGCTGCGCCTGTGACCATCCATCAGGCTGCTCTAGAACAGCTCACTCCTACTGGTCTCCAATCTATCGCTTGGGTTGGGTCCACTACTTCTTTTCCCTTCTCTCCCCAAAGCACCTGGACTCCCCTGAGGGGGTCCATCATGGAAGATACTGACTTCGAGAAAGGAGATGGGTTCCCTCAGTCTCCGGGTGACAATGCCTCCATTGATCTTTTGGAGCTTCTTCGCCAGCTTTGGGGCTAAACCACTGAAGCCACTTCAGAGCAGTCAATTTTCAGGAGGCCTTCAGGCTGGGTTGTCCCCCCCCCCCCCCCAGTTGCACTTACGATCTGGTGTTTTGGTGGGCATGGAAGGAACTCAGTATAGTGGAACATATTTGTAGATAAGAGTGTAACATATGTGTGCTATGTCTTTAAGAAGCATGCTAGTCTGCGCGTGCACATATAAATTCCAGACACGTGCAATCCCTAGTGCCATTTTGTAGAAGCAGCCAGTGAGTGAGCTTGTATGATCTCAGTAGTTTGTATACAAGTTATTTAAGTCATAGTCAATAAGCCTTTACAGTAATGTTTATATAGAATAAAGCTGCTTAAACAGAACCCACGAAGACTTGTTTATTCATGTACGAACATAAAAGTGACATGGTGTCAGGACTGGGATGGAAAAGAGAAGAACATTTGGAGTCATGAGATGTAAAGACAACAGCAAAGGTAAAACTGCGAGAAAAAAGTACAAACACAGCCAGAAAGAATTAAAGGTATAGAAAAATAATAAGAATTATTTACTTGATGTGAAAAGAAGCAAAAAAGGGCAATACAAAGGCACAAACCGCATTATCAGGCAAGCAGAAAGTACAAAAAAGTTTAACTAAAGAAATTATTAAAATAAAAGTATTTGACAAAACAATTGGCTCTAGAGTATAAACGAGCATGTTTAAGACAGAACGAGTGTGTTTAAGGCAGAACTGGGCATGTTTAGAGTAAAACAAGTACATGAGAAGCACGTTGGGCATAAAAAGGGCTTAAACGAGCAACAAGAATATAATAAGAAAAAGAGCACAGTAAGCAAAAATAAAGCAAGGCAACTGTTTGTGTTTGGGCAAAGTGCTGTGTTTGGGTATAACTTTGACTTCGTATTGTATCACGGACATAATTGAAGTTATTTGAAGCATCTCAGTGTGTGTAAAAGTGCTTACAGTGTGTGCTTTTGCTTCTTTTCACATCGAGTAAATAATCCTTATTATTTTTCTATACCTCTAATTCTTTCTGGCTGTGTTTGTACTTTTTTCTCGCAGTTATACCTTTGCTGTTGTCTTTACATCTCATGACTCCAAATGTTCTTCTCTTTTCCACCCTAGTCCTGACACCATGTCGCTTTTATACACGAATAAACAAGTCATCGTGGGTTCTGTTTAAGCATGTATTTCAAAAGGTTTACTGTGTGCAAAATGCAACTATCTCGTAATATCCAGTTAAAGCATAGTTATTCGAAGAAAAGTTCTTGTGCTGTGTGTCTATTTGCTAAGTACCGCCATTACAGAGTGCTTCTTGTACTGTAAGGTGTTGCCTAGCAAGGTACTGCCATTTTGGGACATTTCAGTGTACTGCATGTGGTTGGTTTGCAAAGTGCAGATAATTCAAAAGATATTGAATTTAGGCAACATAAGTTTAATTTATTTGCATTGTACAGTTGCTTGATCTGTTTCTGACATTGAAAAAAGGTGCTTCTTACAAAAGATTACAAGAGTGTTATAGTGCTCGTGAATTGCTCAGTTGCATTTTAAAGTTCTCGAATGTTTCTTAAAGTGATGACTTTGACAAATGATGGTGCATGACTGTAGTGTGCCTACATTTCTTGATAAAGTTCCAAGTGACTACTTCAGCATTTTCACCTTTACCAATTTCAAAGCAAAAGATTTTAGCTTTTCTGACTTTACCAATTCCACAAGCATAGAGAGTGATGATCAATGACTTTAGCATTTTTGCCTTTACCAATTTTGAAAGTAAATGGTTTCATCATTTCCACTTTTATCAATCGAAGATTTCAGAAAAGCATATTAGTATTCTTATGAGTGACAAAAGCGTGGTTTTGATGCGTTCCAGAGCAAATGGAGATAGAATGCAATATGTGGCAAACGGAAACAGGCCTAAGAATGGGGTAGCCACAGGGTTTCCAAAGAAGGTTCGAAGCTTTCTAGAAAAAGTGCAAGCTTCACCGCCAGCTCAGTGCAACACAAACGTGAGCTAGCAAAATCCAAGTCTAGCTTTATTGTCAACTGTCTCAATTGTGGTGCAAATCATGAATCTGAAAGAGAGAAGTGTTAAACATTTGGTGAGCAATGCCACAAGTGTAAAAATTTCCATTTCCAAAGTTTTGCAAATCAAGCAAGCCTCGCTCAGTTGTAAAGAAAGGTTGCACAAAAAAACAAGTTGATCAAGTAGAGCCGAAACAAACAGTCAGCTTTCTATGTGGATGGTGTATCAGTACTTGGAGAAAGAGCTGATGCAGTAAACTTAACAAGGAGTGAAGTGTTTTGTATGGTCCAGATCTATGGAAAATCCACAGAGCTCAAAGTAGACATTGGATCAAAGTGTAATGTTATATCAGCAGACACATTTGCCAAAGTGAAAACCAGTGAACAGCCCAATGTGACCAGCAGTACAAGACTTGTTGCATACAGAGGTGAAGAAATTCAAACAGAAGATCCAGTAATGCTTTCATGTTATTTGGCAGAGAACTGTTACAACTTATTATTCTATGTAGTCCAACAACCAATGCAGTCTTTACTAGGTCTCAAAGACAGTTTGAGAATGACTCTGTTTTCTTTTGCCAAAGAAGTTCATCATGTGAGTGCAGTTCCAAGTTCAAGTTTTTCTGAGGCCATTTTCTCAGAGTATGCTGATGTTTTCAAAGACTAGTTGGGCAAACTTCCAGTTGTGTATTCCATGAAGTTGGATCCAGAGGTTATTCCAGTAAGTAGACCAGCAAGAAGTGTTCCAATAGCAATGCAAAATAAAGTCAAAGCTCAGCTGGGCAAGATGGTGCAGTAAGGTGTGATTTGTCCAGTCATCCTCATTGCAATCACAACATTGTATCTGTGATGCAAACTCTAAATCAAAGAATGAGTCCGACATTGTTTCCAGAACAGAATGTGTTCAAAAGTCCGATTCTGTTCCAGAGAGTGATTCGAATATTCCACAGGTCAACCATTTTGCAGACTGTGCCAGTTGATAAATCTGATTCCCAATTTTATGTCACACAATATGGACGAGTTACTAAGCCAAGTGTGAAATACACAGCAACATGGACTTGATTGTATACATCTGTGTACATTAGTATTGTATAATGCATGTCTTTAGATTATCTGTGAATTCTGCATGCTAAATAATCTCATGACAAATATAATTGACCCTCAAAGAAGGAGGATGTAGCTCAGAGTGTAGTGTATGTGTGTGTTTGTGTGTGTGCTGTCTTTAAGAAGCATGAGAGGCTGTGCGTGTACGTATAAATTCCAGATACGTGCGATCCTAGTGCCATTTTGTAGAAGCAGCCAGTGAGTGAGCATGTATGATTGCAGTAGTTACTTTGTATACAAGTTACTTAAGTCATAGTCAATAAGCCTTTACAGTGATGTGTTTGTATAGAATAAAGGTTCTTAAACAGAACCCACAAAGACTTGTTTATTGGTGTACCAACACGAAACTGACACTATTCCCAAGAAGCCAGCTAAAATTCTTGCCTCACCCAAGGATCAGCCTCACTGGAGTAAGGGGCCAGCTGTGGATGTTGTCGTGGTGGCCACCACTAAAAAAGACATTTCAGAGGAGAGTTCCTTGGTCCATCCCCTGAATAGGGAATTTCTTGCACTAGACCATTTATGGAAGTACTCATGTCTCCGCTACATTTGCTGTGAGGGATCTTCGCTAACTTTCTCATTGGATGAGACTTCAAAGCGATGCTGCATCAGAAGTGTCAAGGAATATCAGGACACAGCAGTCCCCAGAGTCTCAGAAGAATCTGGAGACTCACTTGTCCACTCTACAGTCTATTGCCAACATTTTTATGAGGCTCATTTCCAATGCAGCCAATGGAACATACAGAGCTGCTGGCACTGGCATTGCTATGAGTCGTCACACTTGGATGTGGTTGTGCAACTTTGCAGACTGCTTCAAGGCATCTTTTATCAGTACCCCTTTTGATGGCTCCTCACTCTTTGGATCGAAGATTAGGTGCTTTGTCTAGGAGTAAGCAAGATGGAAAGATACTGTCTACTTTCTGAGTACAGTTTGCTAGTAGACCTTTTCACAGGATTAAAAGGAGACAGACCTCTCTTCTTTAGGATGTCACAAGCAGTCTTTCTAGGATGCTTCTTCTGAAGGTTCTCCCCATGGTAGGGGAGTAACCACAATGGATGCTGCTCTTGTGGCAGGGGGGACTGCAGAACCAGGGCTTCTGTGGAGCATTCTCTGGGAGGCTGTTTCAGCTATCCTGAAAGATATCCTGACTATCCTTCCTCCTCTGGAGGCAGTCTTGGGTTTCTTGGCTCTAACCCCCCCCCCCATGCTTGGGAGGCCATCACCTTGGATGCATGGGTGTTAACAGTCAATGTGAAGTTGTTCTATCTTGTCTTCATTCTTACTGATGGGTCCGGAGGCAATACTTGGCTCCGACTAGGCCAAATGCAAAAGCTCGAGGTCTACTACCCTATCCCATGATGCACTGGTGCTTCCCTCCAATCTCGTTTGCCGTTGCAACAGATCGGGTGGTTCACCAGCTCTAGCCAGTGAAAATTTGTTTTTTTTTCTCATTATTACTTAGAATTTAATAGCTCTAGATACGATTTGTTTAGTTAGGTAGTTACTTTTTATATTGCCTTTCTCACTTTGCGTTTTCCGCTAGTGTGCTCTTTTTCTTCTAGTTATTTGTGGCCTGTTTGAAGACTTTTGTTAATCTCCCTGTTCCCCTTAATAGAGTGATAGTTTGTTAGGTGGTTCAAATAATAGTAGTTGGAACTCATTGCGCAGAGTGTTTGTTATATAGGTAACCGTGTGTGTGGGTGTGGGGGAGTATATATATATATATATATATATATATATATATATATATATATATATATATATATATATATATATATATATATATATATATCGCTGTTTAAATTTCTTCATAGTATTGTGTGTTCCCATTGTATATTTTTTTCTTGTAGCTTGTTTTAAGTTAGAAGGCTAATGTTTTGTTATAAGCTCATTTAAATTGGAGAGCTCTTTACTGGGTGTTTTTGTGGACAGACCATTTCTTGTTACCTTTTTAAGATGTCTCAACCAGACAAAGACATGGAGGCTAAATAGTCTAAGCCTTCAGGGTTTAAGAAGTGCCCTAAATGTGGACAGAAATGTCCATTACTGATGGGCACATGAATTGTGTGTATTGTTTAGGTCCATTACATCTACAGGAAACATGTTCCATCTGCCACTTCTTTAGTTCCTGAGTACTACAAGAAAGGAAGAACAAGTTGATTGTCAGGGGCTTGATTAAATTTTCCTTTCAGGAATCGGAACAAGGTCATACAGCTCATGCCAAGCCGTCTAAACTTTCTAAAAGATCTTCCACTACTGGATCTTCAGAGCAGGAAAAATATCAGCCATCCAGTAAGTCGAAATCTGACAGACCTTTGACCTTGGCACCACTGACTTTGGAGCAGACGGTTATCACAATGAGGAGTGAGTCCCTGGTACTGGAGCCGATATCTCCCATTCTAAAATCTCCGACGTTGCAATCTGTAGCTTCTTCAGCTCCGTCCTCTCAGTCCTCAAGAAGCTTATCAGACATGGATGTGGATCGTGTGGTACAGAGGCTTCTGCAGACACCGGCGTTAGCCAAGCTTTTGTCAGGGCTGATCCTTCGGGCTTCGGAACCGTCCAACCTTCCTACCCCCATATCTGTTGTTCCTCCGATCCGACTCAAGGTTTCGGAGCCAGAGTGCTCGGAACTAATGATAATGGAGCCATCGGTACTGAGACCTGCTCCAGGACTTTTGGATCCGACCTCTAAGACTGGTTGTGTGCCGACCAAGGAGTCTAGAGGCTGACACTTGCCAGTCTGGTCCAGGGAGGATAGTCAAACCGATCTTTCAGGTCCGACTTTGCCTCTCGGGGCTTCGGCATGGGTGAGTTCGGTGCCTACCTCTGGCTCGGAGCCTACTGTCTTGGTGCTGAGGGAATAGACTATATCTTCGGATCCAGGAGTTCCTTCACATTGGAGCCGGGGGGCCTTCGATGCCATGAGGAGAGCATTGTCCCCACAGACAACCACTTCATCAGGTCCAGCAGCTTCTCCCCCTAATGAGCCAGTGTCTACCTCGTCATCACAGATTCCACAAAAGTGTGGATACCCAGAGCCTCAGGAAGCCCCATTGGGTGATCCCTGCTCTTCCGGGACCTCACCAGAAGCTCCCACTGAGGAGGTACCTCAGAAGAGGCTATGCAAGAGGAAGCATCTGGACTCCCCCCTCAGGAATCTGTCACTTCAGACACTGACTTGGATGATTCAGAAGGTTCCCCATGGTCACCCTCTGAAGATATCTACTTCGCAAATATTTTAGATATTCTCAAACAGAGGGGTGATTGGCAGCCCATCAAACCTACTGATGATTAGTGAATCTACCTGAAGGCTTTCTGGTCTCAGTACTCTGCCTCTTGGGTGTCTCCGACTTTTTGACGAACTAATGGACTTAGTTTGTCAAAAGGCATGGGAGTATTCGATACAGTGGAACCTGTCCCAAGGAGGCCTAATAAGTTTATTACCTCACCACAGGACAAGGCTTTTCTCACCAAGGGAGTTCCTGTCGATAACACTTCCTTGTTGGCCACCGCCACCACCATGGTATCAGAGACTTCGACATCGGTCCATCCACCGAATAAAAATTCGAAAGTCATGGACAGATATGGAAAGCGCATTATTTGCAATGGTGATGGACAGGTTGACAGACGAGATCAGGCAGGAGACCCCCGTGGACTATGATGTTTGTAGATGACATTGTGATCTGTAGCGAGTGTAGGGAACAGGTGGAGACCCTGGAGAGATGGAGATATGCTCTAGAGAGAAGAGGAATGAAGGTCAGCAGGACTAAGTCAGAATATATGTGTGTTAATGAGATGGAGGATAGAGAAATGGTGAGGATGCAAGGAGTAGAGGTGGCGAAGGTGGATGAGTTTAAATACTTGGGGTCAATAGTTCAGAGTAACGGTGAGTGTGGAAGAGAGGTGAAGAAGAGAGTACAGGCAGGATGGAGTGGGTGGAGAAGTGTCAGGAGTGATTTGTGACAGACTAGTACCTGTAAGAGTGAAAGGGAAGGTCTACAAGAGGGTAGTGAGACCAGCTATGTTATATGGGTTGGAGACAGTGGCATTGACAAAAAGGCAGGAGTTTGAGCTGGATGTGGCAGAATTAAAGATGTTAAGATTTGCACTGGGTGTGACGAGGGTGGACAGGATTAGGAATAAGTATATTACAGGGTCTGCCCAGGTTGGAAGATTTGGAGACAAAGCCAGAGAGGCACGATTACGTTGGTTTCGACATGTGCTGAGGGGGGATGCTGAGTATATTGGGAAAAAGATGCTAAGGATGAAGCTACCAGGTAATGGGAAAAGAGGAAGGCCTAAGATAAGGTTTATGGATGTGGTGAGAGAGGACATGCAGGTGGTTGGTGTGACAGAGCTAGATGCAGAGGACAGAAAGAAATGGAAACAGATGATCTGCTGTGGCGACCCCTAACGGGAACAGCTGAAAGAAGATAATGATGATGATGTTTACTTCAGTGACTTATGCTCTAAGGTCACTGAATTATCTTGCGCATTTCACTAGATTGCAACGAGATCTCCTAAAAGAGCTAGGGGATACTCTACAGGGTTCAGTAGCTGCGGGTGTCTCGGACAAAATATCCTCACAGCTCTCCACCCGTAATTCCCTAATATACTCGTCCATGCATCTGGCTTTGTATGCAGCTGATGGAGTGAGCAGAGCAGCGGGTACAGGACTTGCTGTTAGGAGACATTCCTGGATGCACTTATGTTCATTTGAGTCATCCTTTATCAACACCCCTTTTGATGGCTCGTCCCTTTTTGGACCCAAAGTGAAAGAAACGCTTACCAGGTGTGAACAAGAGGGAAAGACTCTGCCGTCGGAGTCCATTTTTCCACACCTACCAGACCTTACCCTAAAGATCAGAAAGGAGGAAAGATGTGGTTCTATAAAACTCAAGGAGCCTTTCAGGACACACGTGGTGAAACCCCCCTCCAGAGGCAGAGGAGGGGGGCAATAATGGAAGATGCTGTCCATGCAGCAGAGGGGGTCTGCAGAATCACAGTGAGAGAGAACAGTTCTTTGGGAAGTCCTATCAGTGGTCCTGAGAGGAGGCCCACCTGTCTATCTCTGGAGGCAGTCAGGGGACACTTATCTTTGTACCCAGACGCCTAGCTACAAATAAAACACAGCTGGGTACAAAGGATCATATCCAGAGGTTTTTTATTCCCTTTTCCACCCCACCTCCCTCAATAAGAAAGATCCGAGACATTCCACCCAGTCACATGGAACAAGCAGCCATAGAAATTCAAAGGTTGCTAGAAACAGAGTCATCCAGCTGGTCTCCGCAGACCAGATAGAATCTGTGACTTACTCAAGGTTCTTTTTAGTTCCAAAGAAAACAGGGGACTGGAGGCCCATTTTGGATTACAGCAGATTAAACAAATCTGCAAAGAAGACAAAGTTCTGGATGGTTACACTGCAGTCGATGCTTCCTTTTCTAGGAAAAGACAATTGAATGTGCTCAATAGATTTCCAAGATGCATACTACCACCTAAAAATGGACAGACCATCCAGAGATCACCTGCACTTTCAGCTGGGGGCCAGTCACTACCAATGTCGGGCACTGCCCTTTGGTCTCACAACAGCCCCCAGAGTGTTCTCCAAATGCATGGCAGTAGTCACGGCTCACCTGAGAAGTTTGGGGTTCCAGGTCTTTCCATACCTAGACGACTGGCTACTAACCGCCACCACCAGGCATCAGCTGATTTAAGCAAGGGACACTACTATAAATCTATGTTGACAGTTGGGGGCTACAATAAATTAAAAAAAATCTGCCTTATTGCCATCGCAACACACCATTTCTTATAGGAGCAGATCTGGACACCACCACAGTGACCTTAAAACTTCTATCAGAAAGGGTTTGTGCTCTTCGACAACAGCTTCTAATCCTTCTCTCAAAAGAAAAAGCCCCGGCTTCCACAGTTCTCAAATCGTTAGTTACAATGGCAGCAGCAATCATTACAATTCCACTGGGTGAGATGCATATGCAGATACTACAATGGCACCTTTTCACTAAGTGGTCCTTTCAGGAACTCCCAATGTCGCATCAGATTATAATCACTAATTCATGCAAGAAAGACCTTCAGTGGTGGTTGACATCGCATTGTGTGATGATAGGACATCCCTATGTTCTACCCAACTCGATTGCCATAGTGACCACAGACACTTCCCTGATAGGGTGGGGGGGGCATTATCAGGGAAGAACAGCCCAAGGCGCATGGAAAGAACATGAGGCTCACCTGCATATCAATGTCCTAGAGATGAGAGCGGTACTTCTAACATTGCAGTCCTTTCAAGATTCTCTTCCTCTGGGGGCCATTGCAATCCAGACAGACATGTCAGTAGTCTGGTACATAAACTAACAAGGAGAAACCAAATCTTACCCCCTATTTCGAGAGGTCTTGAGAGTATGGCAATGGGCAAACTCCACCCAGCGCTTTCTGATAGCAATGCACATCCCAGGAAAGTCCAACGTGATAGCAGACAAGCTGAGCAGGGCAATTCTATTGCCTCATGGGTGGTCCCTAAAGAAAGAAGTGGTGGAAGGGATATTCTGCATATGGGGGAAGCCTTGCTGTGATCTCTTTGCCACACCCACAAACACGAAATGCAGCAGCTACTTTGACCTAATTCTCCCGTCGGAGGAAGCCCTAAGGGATGCACTTGTACACGATTGGCCCCCGGGTCTCCTTTATGCTTTTCCACCATTACCTCTGATACCCAAAGTTTTACAGAAAGCCAGTGCTCTGGGAAGGACCATAATTCTGATAGCCCCTTACTGGCCTCGCCAGATTTGGTTCCCCTTTTTTCGGCCTCATCTATTGGAAGAACCTTGGATCCTGGACCCAGTTTCAGATCTCCTGATTCACTCATCGGGGGCTCTTCATCCGTCCCTTCAGTCCCTCAAATTGACAGCTTGGCTGCTCCAATTCCAAACATAGCCAGGCTTCAGAATTTTTCAGCTGCAGCTCAGCATATTCTGACATCCTCTCATCTACCAGAAAAGCATATCTTAGCAAATGGAAAAGATTCTCAATATGGGCACTACAAAACCATATTGATCTTACTTGGCTCCAATAGTTTCTATTTTGCAATTTTTTACAAAACTTTTCAATGAGGGAGCAGCTGCCGCTACTATTCAAGTTCACTTGGCTGCAATCTCCCAACTTCCATCTTGGTGAAAAAGGGTCTAATATCATGTCACATAGACTCTCAAAGGCATTTCTCAAAGGCATTATACATTTTAAGACCATCCATCAAATCCCCTATTTCTCCGTGGAATCTAAATTTTGTTCTATCACAAATAATTCTACCAGCCTTTGAACCTGTCTCTTCATGTGACCTAAAGTGAATCACATAGAAAACCATCTTTCTAGTAGCTATTACTTCTGCTCGGAGGGTTTCAGAGTTACAAGCCTTGTACATTAAACCCCCTTATATGCTATTTCAAATTGATAGAGGGCCTCTACGGATAAATCCCTCATTTTTACCAAAGGTATGTTCGGAAACAAATCTCAATCCGTCTATAGTTGCCTGTATTCTTCCCCAAGTATGGCAATAAGACAAGAGTATATGCTGCGCAAGCTTGACGTTCAAAGACAGCTCTACTTCTATTTAGACAGGACCAAGGATTTCAGGAAAACGGATCAACTCTTTGTTTCCTTCTCAGACTCCAAGGGTGCTCCTGTTGTAAAAAACACTTTATCAAAATGGTTATTGGATTGTATTTCCTTTACTTATAGTTCAGTGAATACACCATTACAAGACAAGATCAAGGCCTACTCAACTAGAGCTGTCTCCACTTCCTCAGCTTTTTCTGCCAAATTACCAATAGATACAATTTGTGCAGCACCTACTTGGTCAAGGCCTCAGACCTTTATCACTCGTTACAAAGTGGATAGGGCCTCCAGGAACAGGGCTTCCTTTGGTTCCACTGTCCTGAAAAATATACTCCCATGAGCCACCCAAGAAGGTCGTGCTTGGGACGCTATCCCATCAGTAAGAATGAAGGCAAGACAGAACAACTTGACATAAAAAGGTTATGTACTCACAATAATGTTCTATGTGAGTTGTTCATCTTGCCTTCATTCTTACGCCCCACCTTCCATCCCCCTTCCAGGCATCTTGAGCATCGAGAACCTGAGGTGAGGCATGGCTGTAATTGACCTTTATCTAGTGTATTCTATGCTACTGCTATACTGGGAGATGGCTTATACCATTGCTGGCAGCAAACAAGGTCTGAGGGAAGCACCAGTGCATCATGGTATAGAGAGTAGGCCACAAGCTGGTTGAAGACCTCGACCTTTTGCATTTGGCCGACTCGGAGCTGAGGATCGACTCCGAACCCATCAGTAAGAATGAAGCTAAGATGAGCAACTCACATGGAACGTTATGGTGCATAACTTCTTTTTTCCAAAGGTTATTCTATTCCATTTTTAGAAATTCCTCATTTCAGTCCTAGATGTTCTACCCCGTCAGAAGCAGAAGGCAGACGTAGAAATTTAGAAGCTGCTGGTAAATAGTCATCCATCAGTTCCTACCAGACCAACAAGGGTCTGTGGTCTACTTAAGGTTCTTTTTGGTACCAAAAAAGAACAGAACTTCTGGCCAGCCTTGAATTTGAGCAAACTAAACTCCTTTGTAAAAGAGACCAAATTTGAATGGTCACAGCGCAATGCAGCTCATTCTACATTTGCTGAGGAAGGACGACTGGATGTGCTCGATAGACCCTCAAGTACGCCTACAATTATGTATATATATTTAAAGAGAGAGACATTCCAGAAGTTTCTGCACTTCACCTAGGAGACCATTATTACCAATTCAGGGCACTGACATTCAGACTCACCATTGCCCCTGGGTTTTCACCAAGTATATGGCAGTCCTAGTAGCCTGGCTTTGACAGCAGGGTTTTTAGGTCTTCTTTACCTGGACAATTGGCTCCTAACAACCCCCATGAGAACGTCCCTGATCACAACTAGGCATACCTTTCTCCAGCTATGCAGTTTCCTTGGGATCACCATCAATCAGAAATAAAGCCAAAATCCTGTTTAGACACTGGAACTTGTATGCTGCTACATGGATACTGTATCCCATATTGACAAACTCCCAACTTCCAGAGTAGTCTGCTTTCATTCTCAAGCAGTTTCTTTGCTTGCTCCTGAAAAACTGCCATGTGCTGTTCTAAAACTTTTGGGTCACATGGCAGCCTCCACTAGTGTGGCCACTGTAATGAAATACCATACAAACAAAACTAAGTCAACATCAACTACTGCATGTAAAAATATACATTGCAGTGTCTCCACAAGAAAGTCCCTAAGGCAAAACACCACACATTCAAACATTGTGGTTATAGGAGACTCAATCATGAGACACATGGATGCCCCACCCCTCATCAGGTTGGATAAAGAGAGGGTTACAATCAGTTACCTCAGTGGGCAATTTCCTCTTAGCAATTTCTGATTACAATGCACATTCCAGGAAAGTCCAACATTCTGGTGGACAGCTTAAGCAGGAATGTTCTTTTTCCTCATGAGTGGTTTCTGAATCAGATGGTAGCCACTTGAAGTTTTCGAAGCTGGTGCACTCCATGTTGCAATTTGCTTCCTCTTCCCAGACCAAGTGCAGCAGCTGTTACACCTAGTCCCTCCTTAGAGATAGTCACTCAGAGACTCTGTCTTGTATGTTTGGCCCCCAGTTTTTCTATATGCATATCCATCAGTTCCCCTGATAATCAAGTTCCTTCAGAAGACAGCCTGCTGCAAAGTGACTGTGATCTGTATCACTCCCTTTTGGCCCTAGCAGGTATGTTTCACCTTCCTGCGGCCTCTTCTGAGATATCTGTCCTGGATATTGGATCCCATTCCAGATCTCATTTCCCATCCAGCAGACTTAGACCCACTCAACTTTCAGATGCTCAGATTAACTGCCTGGTTTCTCCAGTTCTCCTGATGGCAAAAAATCCCAAGCTTTCTGTTTTGTACTTATCTTATCCTTCTTCCAGAAGATGTCTACTATGAAGGTTTATGTTAGTAAGTGAAAACTTTTTGATGTGAAATTGTTCGATCTCGCCCTTTGTTCTTACACACGGGTTCGGAGCCGATCCTCGGCTCTGAGTCGGCCACATCACAAGCTCTGCATCTAAGAGAAGCTCGAGGCACAGTCTACATCCCATGATCCTCTGCTGTTATCCCTCAGATCTAGTTTGCCGCTGCAACAGATCGCGTTGAGGAGAGCTCGGGCCAGTAAAACTTTGAATTTTTATTTCAGTATTTTGAAAATTTAGAGTTGTAGTGTTTTTGGCTTAGGCCTGACAGCAGTAAATATTTTTTCTTCTATACTGTTAGTAAGAATTTCTTCACTTTTAGTATTTAGTTCTTGTGTGCAGTGTTTATACATATAATCCATAGTTTGTATATGTCTACATACTGGTTATTCTTATATAAGATAGTGTATTTTTAGACTGTTGGACATGGCAGAAAAAGCTAAATCTGGTTTCAAAAGATGTCAGTGTGGACAGAAAATGTCCATCACAGACAATCATGATTCCTGCGTCTACTGTCTTGGCCCTCTCCACATGCAGGAGGACTGCTCTATTTGTCACTCTTTCAGTGGAAGGGTCATGATGGAAAGGCGCAGGAAGTTGATCGACAGGAGCTTGCTAAAGCCAGACTTTCAAGAAGCCTTGGAGAAGGCTGATCAGGCGTCGGAGTCTTCGAAGGGGTCGAAGACTTCGAAGGTATCGGAGCCTAAGTCATCGGCTCCGAGCACCTCTTCTAAGGTTCGGTCGCCGGCTCCACAGACCTCGGGGCCGAGCATTGAGCGTTTATCTCTGATCGAGGCCCAGGTCTTGGAGCCGGTGTCGGAGGTGCCTCCACCCTCAGTCCTTCGTTCGGTGGCATCTTCGGCCCCTTCGACCCGTTCTTCCAGGCTGCTATCTGATACCAACGTGGATCGAGTGGTACAGAAGCTCATGGAGAACACGGCTCTGTCCAAACTAATTGCGGTTTCGTCC
Organism: Protopterus annectens; assembly: GCF_019279795.1. Taxonomy (NCBI): domain Eukaryota; kingdom Metazoa; phylum Chordata; order Ceratodontiformes; family Protopteridae; genus Protopterus; species Protopterus annectens. The sequence goes on from NC_056747.1 coordinate 609,764,403, forward strand.
CAATCGGTATCGAAACTCGAAGCCCTTCCTGTATCTCCTGCAGATCCTCCTTTGAAACCATTCGAGTCCTCGGAGCCGGGAGAAGAGGAACTGATGATTGTTGAACCCTCGGTACTGAAGCCTTCCTTAATGCGATCGGTACCACTGACCTCGACTCCCTCCGAACCCATCGAGGAGTCGCGGAGCCGACGCTCTCTCCTTGGTTCCGGGGCAGAGAGTCGAACCGAACTGTCAGTTCCTTCTCTCCCCCTTGGAGCCTCTGCACAGATTAGCTCGGCTCCGTCCTCTGGGTCGGAGCTTGTGGTCCCGTTCTCGGGGAAACTACCGTGCTCTTTGGATCCGGTGGAGTCCTCAGCCCGGGGCTCCGGTGCCTTCAACGTTATGAGAAAGGTCTTGTCTGGGAAGACATTTACTTCACATTGGAGTTGTCTTCTCCTTCCCCCAAAGGGCTGCATTCTGTTTCTGTACCCGCGATCCCTCCCAAGCGTAGAGACCCAGTGCCTCAGCCAGCCCCAGAGGGCGTCCCCTGTTCCTCGGAAGCTTCACCAGATGCTCTCTCTAATGAAGTCCCGAGGAAGAAATTGTGCAAGAGGAGGCACATTGATTCCCCACAGGAATCATTGACATCGGACACCGATTTGGATGAGTCAGAGGGGTCCCCACAGTCCCCCTCTGAGGATGTCTCATTTGCTGACATCCTGTAGATCTTGAAACAGAGGGGTGATTGGCAGACCCTTGCCCCCACTGAGGACGAATCGGTGTTGCTGAAGGCTTTTGGGGCTCAACCTTCTACCTCCTGGGTGACCCCGCCCTTCGATGAGTTAATGGACCTAATAGCTCGAAGGACGTGGGAGACTCCAGATACAGTGGAACCAGTCCCTCTGAGGCCGAATAAATATATCACTGCCCCCCAGGACAAGACTTATCTTACTAAAGGAGTCCCAGTGGATGCTATGGTGATTACGGCAGCCACGAAGAAGGAAATGTCAGGCATCTTACTCTGTTCATCCTCCTAATAAGGATTCTAGGACTATGGACAGGTATGGGAAGCGCGTTTTCAGTTCAGCGACTTTTTCCATGCGTACGCTGAACTACCTCATGCACTTTACGTGTCTTCAGAGAGATCTTAAGGAGCTGGGAGATACTCTCCAGGGTAACACAGATGCTGCTGTCTCGGAAAAGGTAACAGCACAGCGTAACACCCTCACTTTGATAGTAAACTCGTCCATGAGGCTCATTTCGTATGCGGCCGAGGGTTCGAGTAGGGCTGCAGCTTCAGCGATTGCTCTGCGCAGACAATCCTGGCTGCGCCTGTGCTCCTTTGCAGAAGCCTTCAAGTCTTCCTTTACCAACGCCCCATTTGATGGTGCCACCTTGTTTGGACCCAAAGTAAAGGAGACTCTCACTCGGTGTGAGCAAGAAGGTAAGACCCTGTCTGCCATAGGGGTCCGTTTTTCCGCCCCGACCAGACAGTATCCCCAAAGGGAAAAGAGGCGGGAAAATGTGGTTCCGAAGGACTCCAGGATCTTTCCAGTCCACACAGAGTGAGGCCCCCTCCAGAGGCAGAGGAGGAGGGAGAAATGGAAGATGCCGCCCAGGTGGCAGAGTGGGTCCGCAGAACCAGGGCGACAGGGATACCATCCCTGGGAAGCCCTTCCAGCACTCCTGAGGGGAGGCCCGACTGTCATGCTCTGGAGGCAGTCGGGGGTCGCTTAGCTTTATACCCAGAGGCCTGGCTAAATCTCATTTCAGATTCCTGGGTAAAAAGCGTAATAACCAGAGGTTACAACATCCCATTTATAACCATTCCCCCGATCAAAAGAGATTTCCAGACATTCCACCCAGTCTGCGAGATCAAGCAGCCATAGAAATAAGAAAGCTGCTCAAAAAAAAGTCATCCAACCAGTCCCGGCAGACCAGATAGGATCCGGAACTTACTCAAGGTTCTTTTTTGTTCCACAGAAGACAGGGGACTGGAGGCCAATATTGGACCTCAGCAAACTCAACACCTTCGTAAGGAAGAGGAAAAATTCCGGATGGTCACGCTACATTCGATCCTTCCCTTTCTGCAGTAGGACGATTGGATGTGCTGTATAGATCTCAGGGACGCGTACTACCACATCAAAATGGCCACACCGTCCAGAGATCACCTGCGCTTCCGGCTGGGAGCCAGTCATTTCCAATTTCGAGCTCTGCCCTTTGGTCTCACCTCAGCCCACAGGGTGTTCACCAAATGCATGGCAGTAGTGGCGTCTCACCTGAGGCGGCTAGGATTCCGGGTGTTTCCGTATCTGGACGACTGGCTCCTCACTGCCACCACCAAGCATCACCTTGTACAAGCCAGGGACTACACGATCAGTGTCTCTTCCCGTTTAGGAATCTCAGTCAAATTCGAAAAATCTGCCTTATCGCCCTCACAGCATATCTCATTCATAGGGGCGGAATTAGATACTACTGCAGCTCAGATCAAGCTTCCCCAGATAAGAGTGTCAGCCCTCAGAGATCAGGTCGCTATTCTTCTTCGGAACAAGAAAGCTTCTGCTGCGCAAGTGCTGAAAGTCCTAGGCATGATGGCAGCTACCCTTATTGCAGTTCCTCTGGGCAGGATGCACATGAGGGTCCTCCAGTGGCTGCTCTTCACGCAGTGGTCGTTCCAACAACTTCCTTTGTCACACAACATCTTGATCACAGAGTCTTGCAAGCAGGATCATCGATGGTGGCTGAACAGCCAAAATCTGATTATGGGTCACCCATTTGTACTACCCAGCCCTACAGCCACAATAACCACGGACGCTTCCCTGATGGGGTGGGGGGGGACTTTTTCAGTGGAGAACGGTCCAAGGAGAATGGTCCAAGATAGAGTACAATCTGCACATCAATGTCCTAGAGTTGAGAGCAGTGTTTCTAGCGTTGCAACACCTTCACGACTCCCTACCTCTAGGAACAGTGGCAGTTCAGATGGACAATATGTCAGTGGTCTGGTACATAAACAAACAGGGTGGAACCAGGTCTTATCCATTATGCAGAGAGGCCCTGAGAATTTGGCAATGGGCTGCGTCCACAGGCCGCTTTCTGATAGCAACGCACATCCCGGGGTCATCCAACGTCATTGCAGACAGGTTGAGCAGAGCCATCCTGTTGCCACACGAATGGTCCCTCAAAAATCAAGTGGCGGAAAGTATTTTCCGCAGATGGGGCCAGCCTTGCTGCGATCTTTTTGCATCCCCCTTAAATGCCAAATGCAGAAGCTACTTTGCCCTACTTCCCCCTCTGGGGGGTGCCTCCAGGGACGCACTGGTGCACGATTGGCCCCCGGGTCTTCTATGCGCATTTCCTCCTTTTCCTTTGATACCCAAATTTCTACAGAAAGCCACGAGTCTGGAAAGGACGGTCATCCTAGTAGCACCATTCTGGCCTCGACAGATCTGGTTTCCCTTTCTTCGAGCCCACCAGATGGAGGAACCATGGATCCCTGGACCCAGTGCCAGACCTATTGACCCACTTGTCGGGGGTTCCTCACCCATTCCTACAGTCCCTCATACTGACAGCTTGGCTGCTCCGCTTCCCAATTTAGCCAGGTCGGATTGTTTGTCTCCAGCAGTACAGCACATTCTAATTTCTTCCCACAAAGCTTCCACCAGGAAACTATACAGGAGCAAATGGAAACGTTTTGTGTGTTGGGCATCAGGGCAAGGTTATAGATCCCTTGGTAGCCCCAATACACAAAATTTTGGAATTTTTGTCTACACTCTTTCACGAAGGGGCCTCTACTTCCACGATAAGAGTACAGTTAGCGGCCATATCTAACTTTCATGTAGGGGAAGGAGGCTCTACAGTTATGTCCCACAGGCTTTGTAGAGCTTTCATGAAGGGTACCTTTCACCTCCGTCCACCCATTCGGGATCTGTTTTTTCCATGGAACTTGGATTTGATGTTATCTCAAATTATGCTACCACCATTCGAACCAGCGTCAATGTGTTCACTTAAGTTTTTGTCATGGAAGACTCTCTTTCTTATTGCTGTTACTTCAGCTCGTAGAATTTCAGAGCTACAGGCCTTGTCCGTTAGGCCACCATACATGGTTTTCCATCCAGACAGAGTCTCCTTGCGTACAAATCCATCATTCTTCCCGAAGGTATGTTCTGTATTTAATATTAACCAATCCATAGAACTTCCCACATTTTTCAAAAACCATTCAAACAAGTTGGAATACATGCTGCACAAATTTGGATGTACATAGGCAGCTGAGATTTTACCTGGACAGAACAAAGGATTGCAGGAAATCGGATCAGCTATTTGTTTCATTCGCAGATAATAAGAAGGGCATGGTAGTAACAAAATGCACATTATCCAAATGGCTTTCGGACTGCATAAATTTTGTCTATTCAGCTTCAAAACAGCCACTTCCGTTCAAACCTAAGGCTCATTCTACTAGGGCCGTGTCTACTTCTCTAGCCCATGCAGCTCGACTACCGTTGGATACTATTTTTGCAGCAGCGACATGGGCAAAGCCTCATAGTTTTGTCACTCATTGCAAAGTGGACAGGACCTCCAAGGACAGGGCATCCTTTGGTTCCACTGTACTCAGGAACGTTCTTCCATGAGTCACCCAGAGTAACGGAGCTAGGGACGCTACCCGTGTGTAAGAACAAACGCAGAGATCGAACAATTTCACATAAAGAAGTTATGTTCTTACCATAATGTTCCATGTGAATTGTTCATCTCGCCTTTGTTCTTACATTCCCTCCCTCCTTCCCCCACCGCGTTCTGGAAGAACGGATTCGACTAGTGTCTGATTGGTCTTCTCTGGGTTATTTACACTGCCTACTCTTTAGTAGGTTGCATAGTAGCTGTACACATATCTGTGTTTAGTTTTATGTTTCAGTTTCAAGTGTGTGATTGCGTGAGCGTTAGACGCAGTGGTTAGTAGTGCGTTCTGGGTTCTTGCAAACTAGATCTGAGGGATAACAGTGGAGGATCATGGGATGCAGACTGTGCCTCGAGCTTCTCTTAGATGCAGAGCTTGTGATGCAGCCGACTCGGAGCCGAGGATCGGCTCCGAACCCGTGTGTAAGAACAAAGGCGAGATGAACAATTCACATGGAACGTTATGGTAAGAACATAACTTCTTTTTATGTGTGCTGTCTGGGCTTGGACCCTTTTTCAACTCCCTTGAAGGTAGTTCTAGATTTTTTTCAGGTTTTGTTCAATGTAGGTTCAAGTTATTTCATGATTAAGGTGAAATTGGTAGCCATATCTAATTTTCATGTTGGCAGAGATAACGTACCTTTGGCTGCCTTGAAAATCTCCAGAGCCTTTCTCAAATGCACTTTTCTATTATGTCCTCCCATTTAGTACCTTGTACCGCCTTAGGACTTATCCTTTGTGCTGCAAGTCTTTGCAAAACCTCCTGTTGAGCTTTCTGCTACCTCAGATTTGAAGTTTTTTATCATGGAAGTTATTGTTTTTCATGGCCGTTAATTCTGCCAGGACTGTCTGAATTACAGGCTGTTTCTGCTATTCTCCTATATCTGGTTTTCTGTAAAAATAGGGTGTCTTTTCTTCCAAATGTGGTTGCTTTAAATAACCTGAACCAGTCTATTCCCCTTCCAATGTTTGTTCCCAGTTTTTCTGCAAGGGTGTATATTTGTTACATTGTCTAGATGTACATAGTCCTGTCTGAATAGAATCTCAGTTGTCCAAGTCTTTCAGGAAGTTTGACCAGTTGTTCATTTCCTTTACAAAGTCTAGATTGGTAAACCTGTTTCTAAAGTTAGACTGTCCAAAAGGCTCTCTGACTGTATTTCTTTTGTGTGTACTTTGAAAGTAAGAACTTGCATTGCAAAGCAAAAGGTCATTCCACCAGAGCTATGGCTACTTCACAGCTTTTTTTTGCAGAGCATCTTTAGATGATGTGTGTGTGGCTGCTACTTGTACACGTGTCACTACAATCTGGATATTCAGTGTAGGTCCAGGGCTTCATTTGGTTCCACTGTATTGCATAGTGTTCCTCATTAGAACCTCCCAGGTGGTTTTACATGGCTCGGGACCTTGTCCCGCAGGTTAAAGCCAGACTGAAAAGATAAGATCAGATGTGAAAGTCATGTACTTAACATAATGATAGAACTGTATTGTCTTTCTCCATCTGATTTCAACCTTCTCTGTCTCTCCTGCCCTCGTCTGTATGGTGAGTTGTTTATCATAGGATGATCGTGTAGGAAAGGTTATTTGTCCCTTTTTGTTAGGGTCTTTAGTTCCTGTTTGATTAGTTTGGTGCCTTACATAAGTTGGACAGAGAGGGGCAAACTCAATAGGATAGGTAGGAGATGCGGAACCTGTTGAGCTGAAGTCTTGAAAAAAATGGCTGGCCTCGGATCTGATAATCCACAGATTAAATCAGACTGAAAACGCGCAGGTCTATTGTTATTGCAAGTGCATAACTTTTGTTTTCTTTTGTTGTACTAGTCACTGCTCTCTTCAATGTGGGTATGACTCTGCTGATAATTCTTCCAGGACTATCGCCTCAGTTACTGTTTTGGAGAAGTTTGCCTGGCTACATTCTCAGAACCTCCCAGGAAAATGTGAATAATATTTTTTTTTCACTTTTGGATAAATTCACTTTTTGATTTCTTTGCTGCAGAGGTGATCAAAAGTGTGAAGAAAGGGATATTTTTGCCATCCTTTTTCTAATTTTCTAAAGGATTCTCTAACCCTTCATCCAATTTTGGCATAATGGCAAGGGTGTTCCAAAAAGATTTCAGGAACCCCCAAAACCAAGAGCAGTCCAACTAGTCAGTTTGAGTGTTTAAGGGACTTTGTCCCCCCCCCCCCCCATTGTCTCTTGGTAGTCCTTTTTTTCCCCAGAAAGTCTGAATCTGCATTTTTCTCTTTAGCAGCAAATACATTGAATTTTTTTTTTTTCGTCTGATTCAATGTTTGGGTTTTTGGATCTGACCTCTGCACCTTTAGCAGTTGTGGATCCAGGGCTCTGACTCCTCCCCTACCCATAATCCAGTGATGGATTTAGGCTTTGGCACAGGAGCATGTGCCTCCACCTTTTTAAACTTGTGCTATAACTTGGCCAAGGACATTGGCAAGCACACGCTCTGTACACTATAGCGTACACATTGACAAGCCAGGGGGGGTAGCAAACGTAGAAAAAAAAATCTTAAAAAATTTCTAAAAGTTATCCTGTCCCCAACGATAACCTTTCCGTACTCTCAGCCAGCCAGGGCAGTTGTTATCACTTTGCTTTTAGTCCTGCTTGCTGCCTGGAGGAAGGGTAAAAATGTGTTTGGTCACAGCACTCACTTGCCCACAGTTAAAAAGGGGGGGGGGGGGTTGACTGGACTAATCCAGCCAGAAAAAACACGGACTGTTTTTTTTTAGTTAACTTAATTGTTATTGGCAGCAGGTGTATTTGGCAGGCTGCTTAATTCCCATTAAATACAGCTGCAATCAATCTCTTCTTGTTGCTGCTGCTCCCTGTCTAATGCTAACTTTTGGAATTCACAGAAGACAGTTTGAGTGAAGAGCCGAGCAACTCCTTTTCATTGCAGTCCTGTGGTGTGCATGGATTTCTCTGTTGCATTTCTGTACAGTGTTTACTAAATTAACTTGCACTAAAATGCTTTTGCATTTTCTGACAGAGTCTGTGCAGCACTGTGCAGGACAGCCTCCTGAAATTTGTTGCTGTGCTTTAACCTTTGTCCTATCTTCAACACACAAGTTACATTTTGTTCTGAGCAATTTCAGAACAGCGTCTTTCTTCTTTTTTTTTTTAAAACCAGATAGGAGTTAGAACTCAGGATAATGATGCAAGTATGGTGTTTTTTCCTGCACACTCCTTTCCGACCCATTCCCTACAGCAAGCAGCCATCGAATCCACAAAAATTAGCCTGTGCCCTGACTGGGATTAATCTGATCCAGAATTACCACTCTGCAGTACAGAGAGAGGACAGCTGCAAGGTACATATATTTTTTTACTGCTGCAAAAAAATTGCGAGGTAAGTAACAAATTGTGTGTGTGTGTGTGTTTTCTAGTCTGTATGCTTCAGATGAGAAAATGGGTAAGCCAGTTATGTGTTACAGATGGGGCATGCATGTCTGCAAAAGAACTTCATTAAAGTGACGTTTTGGGCACAGGGCCGCTGATAATTGCATCAAAAACTAAGCTTATGAGATTAGGAGACAAGTTGAATGGTTAATTTAATACAGCACACAGTGATTGAACCTGTAGATATATTTTAGGAGTAGGGCATATATGGTGTATGGTAAATGGGTATTTCCAGATTTTGTTTTCTAATCATATCAACCAGTTGGTTAATGATAGCTCTAGAGCTATCTTTTGTATAAAAAAGTTTATAAAGTCTAGGAAATCGGAAATGAAGTAATTGTTTGTTAGTTACATTAGACCCAAATTGAGTACGGAATAACTATATGGAAACCTTATAAGAAAATCATGAGTGAACTGTAAAGACCTCAGCGGAAATGTACTAAGAGCATCAGTGGAAGTGAAAATTTAAGTTACTAAGAAAGACTAAAATATCTGAACTTGTACAGTGTCTCTGATATTTAAGAGGTAACCTTATTCTGGTATATAGGACATTTAGAGACAACCACCTCTAGGAATGTTTGGGGTTATCAAAAAGTAGTAGCGAATTATCAGACAACCTAAGTATAGGCATGACATATGTACTAATTTATTCTCTAAGAGAGCAACTGATGCATGGAATAGACTACGAAATTACATTAAAGCAGATACTAGTTTACATATTTTTAAGAACAGTCTGGAACTTATTACGGGAACAGCTGATGTTAAGTTGTCTATCTCGCCTTCATTCTTGCTGGATGGGTTCGGAGCCGACCTCGGCTCCGACTCGGCCACTCTAAAAGCTCGAGAGTTGGTTCCACCGGCTCGAGGCTCCCCTTATATCCCACAATGCTTGGCGTGAGTTACCTCAGATCTCGTTTGCCGCTACAGCGATCGAGGTGTTTGGTTTCTACCGGCTTCTTGGTGAGTAATTGTAGAGTAAAATTTAGTCTACTTAAACCCCTTTAGTTTAATTTTTAACAGTTGTTTCCCTTAGTTTAGTGGATTTTGTCCCCTTTTCTCTCTTATTATCCCCCTTTTTCCACAAGAACTTATAAGTTCTTCCTTGGGCCTTTGGGCCTTTTCCATCTAGTGGTGTCTGTGTGTTTTTCTCAGAATTTAAAACTTTGATAGTTTGTTTAATTTTTTGAGTTTAAACTTGGATAGGGTGTAATCAGTGTGTTTGACTGTGTGTGTGTGATTACACTTCCTTCTAAAATGTCTAAAGACTCAAAGGTCTCAGGCTTCAAGAAGTGTGACTCGTGCTGTCAGAAAATGTCTCTGACAGATGGTCACACTTCTTGTGTTTACTGCCTGGGACCTTTACACCTGCAGGACTCCTGTGCTGTATGCCACGGCTTCAGCCCCAGGGTCCTGCAGGAAAGAAAAAACAAACTTATTTTGAGAGGTTTACTCAAGCCTGAGGGTTCCCTTACTGTTCCGTCGGGAAAGCCCTCCAAGGCTTCTAGGTCCTCGGCTCCAGCTTCTGAGCCGAGACCTAAGGCTACGAAACCTCCGTCTACATCGGCTCCGGCTGGAGCCGATGAGTCTCAGACTGCAGTTTCTGTGGTTTCCTCGGCTCCGGCTGGAGCCGAGGTATTGGAAGTTCCTGTGTCGGTTCCGACCAGACCTTCGGAACCAACATCTAGAAAGAGGTCCAGGTCACCGTCCCTTGGCTCCGTTCATTCGGCTCCAGCATCTCCTCTGCTGTCTGAACGGAGCCATAGATCTCACTCCTCTAGGTCATCGAGGCTTTCGGACCATGACCTTCAGAGGGTAGTGAGTCGACTTCTCAAGTCCGAGGCACTGGCCCAAATGCTTCAGAGCCCAACTCATCAGTCGATGACTGACCCTGTCCCTCTTTATGTTCCTCCTCCGACTCCGTTGAGCTCGGAGCCGGGGCGTTTCGGAACTGAGACTGTGGTAGCGTCGGAGCCGATACAAATGTCTTTGGCTCCTTCGTCGGCTCCAATTTCTTCCTTGGAGGAATCTCGGCGCCGGACTTCCCTCGTCAGCTCCGAGGGGGTGAGTGGCATCGGACCCTTGTCCGACCCCGCTCTCCCTCTCGGGGCTTCGCGCTGGTGAGTTCGGCGCCGACATCGCCTCGAGCCATCACTGTCGGTGCCGAGGAGGTTTTAGCTCGGGCGGGGACCTCTGGCTCTGCCTGACAGGGGTGCGTTCGAGGTCATGCGGAGTGTGTTGGAACCTGGTTCAACTCCACAGTCGGCTCCGTCCGCCCCTCCCTCTTTGGTGCCTCAGGTCAAGTCGGCTCACTCCCTCATCCCAGACCGCAGAGAGCCAGCTCCTGAGGAATCTCCTGTGGGGATCTCATCCTCTTCGAGGCCTCTCCTGAATTGGCAGAAGAGCCCCCTCGGAAGAGAAAGTGTAAGAGGAAACACATAGACTCACCTGAGTCCGTCACCTCTGACACGGATTTAGAGGATTCGAGGGTTCCCCGTTCCCCTTCTGAAGATGTCTCATTTGCAGACATTCTAGAAATCCTTAAGCAGAGGGGAATTGGCCAGCCCTCAACCCTTCGGAGGATGAATCTGTGTACCTTGAGGCGTTTGGCTCTCGCCCTTCCACCTCCTGGGTGTCTCCCCCCTTTGACCCCCTCATGCAGGTGGTAGCAAAAGGCATGGACGGCTCCTGACTCAGTGGACCCCACCCCCAGGAGACCCTCAAAATTTATCACGGCACCAGCGGATAAACAATTTTTGACCAAAGGAGTTTCTGTGGATGCTATGGTGGTTGCTGCTGCCACCAAGAAGGAACTAGCTGATCCTTCAGTGCCTGTCCATCCACCTAACAAGGAATCTAGGTCTATGGACAGGTGCGGAAGCGGATGTTCTCATCAGCGACCTTTGCAATGCGTTAAGCTGAACTACCTATGCCATTTTACTCGTCTTCAAAGAGACTTGATCAAAGAAGCGAGTGACATGTTGAAGGATCCTACAGCTGCGGGTTTTCAAGACAAGATGAACACTCAGCTGGCTACCCTGAACTCCATAGCTAACTCCTCCATGCGCCTCCTTTCGTATGCGGCTGATGGAGCGAGCAGGGCCGCAGGGACAGGCGTAGCCTTGCGCAGGCATGCCTGGATGCGGCTATGCAACTTTGCGGAACCCTTTAAAACGTTTTTCACTAATTCCCCGTTCGATGGATCATCTCTTTTTGGTCCTCAAGTGAAAGAAACCTTGACTAGGTGCGAGACGGATGGCAAGACTCTTTCTGCCGTCGGAGTCCGTTTTTCTACTCCTTCTAGGCCTTACCCCAAAGGCCAGAAAAGTGGGAAAATGTGGTTCATAAGCAATCTCAAGGGACTTAAGCCTGGCGACAGAGTCGGTTCCCGCCAGAGGCAGAGGGGAACAACAATGGTAGACGTCGCCCTAGAGGCAGAGGGGGTCCGCAGAACCAGGGCACTCGAGAAACCTTCTCTGATAAGCCCTTTCAGCATCCCTGAGGTGTTGCCCGACGGCCCACCTTCGGAGGCAGTCGGGAAGATTGTCACTGTACCCAGAAGCCTGGCTATCCTTAACTCAAGACAAATGGGTACAGTCCATCATTTCGAAGGCTATTCCATTCCCTTCGTTCGCATTCCAAACCAATCAAAAAATCCCTTCCAGATGTTCCACCTGCTCAAAGGGATCTTGCAGCTTTAGAAATTTCAAAGCTGCTTGCAAAAAGAGCAATTCAGCCAGTTCCAGCAGACCAGCAAGGACCGGAATCTACTCCAGGTTCTTTTTAGTTCCAAAGAAAACAGGGGACTGGAGACCAATTTTGGATCTCAGTATCTTGAACAAGTCAGTCAAGAAAACAAGATTTCGGATGGTCACGCTGCAATCCATCCTTCCCCTTTTGGGAAAGGAAACTGGATGTGCTCTATAGACCTTCAGGATGCGTACTATCACATAAAATGAACAGGCGGCTCCAGAAGATTCCTCCGCTTCAGGCTAGGAACCAGTCATTTTCAATTCAGGGCCCTGCCCTTTGGTCTCACCACTGCCCCGGTGTTTACCAAATGCATGGCAGTGGTAGCTTCTCACCTGAGACGTCAAGGATTCCAGGTGTTTCCATATTTGGACGACTGGCTCCTCACAGCTCCCACCAAGCATCTTCTTCTAATGGCCAGGGACTACACCTTTCGCATTTGTCAAAATTTAGGCATTTCAGTAAATTGCGAAAAGTCTGTTTTGTCGCCTTGTCGTACTATTACCTTCATAGGCGCAAATCTAGACACAGTCAACATGTCTGCGAGACTAACAGATCAGAGAGTAACAGACATACACAAACTGGTCTCGCTCCTCTTCAGCAGCAACAGAATCAAAGCCAGGTTAGTTCTGAAAGTGTTGGGGATTATGGCGGCTGCCATACCTCTGCTTCCATTAGCCAGATTCCACATGAGAATCCTTCAATGGATGCTCTTCACGCAATGGTCATACCAGCAACTTCCGATGTCCCACACCATTATGATTACGCAGACGTGCAGGAATCATCTTCTGTGGTGGATGTCTTCCCCCCCAGCTCTTATTGGGAAGACCCTTTGTCCCTTCCCCTCCGGTTGCTACTCTGACAACGGACGCCTCCCTGATCGGGTGGGGGGGGCATTATCAGGACAGAACTGTCCAGGGCACATGGCAACCAGACGAATGCCACTTGCACATAAATGTTCTAGAGATGAGAGCAGTGCTTTTAGCGTTGCAAGCCCTTCAAGACTCTCTTCCCTTGGGAACGATAGCAATCCAGACGGACAATATGTCTGTAGTGTGGTATATCAACAAACAAGGCGGAACCAGGTCCTACCCCCTGTGTCGAGAAGCACTCAGACTGTGGCAATGGGCGATTTCTTCTCAGTGGTTTCTGATAGCAACGCACATCCCCGGGAAGTCCAATCAAATTGCGGACAAGTTGAGCAGAGCTATCCTCATGCCTCACGAGTGGTCTCTGAAAGACTCTGTTGTGAGAAAAATTTTTCTCAAGTGGGGTCAGCCTTGCTGCGACCTTTTTGCTACTCCCCAAAACAGCAAGTGCAGAGATTATTTCACCCTATTCCTTTACCAGGCCAGCCCAGCAGAGACGCTCTAGTCCAAGTTTGGCCCGGGGACTTCTGTATGCATTTCCTCCCTTCCCACTAATCTCTCAAGTGATACAGAAAGCTATCGCTCAGAAGGCCTCGTTGATCCTCATTGCTCCTTACTGGCCTCGACAGGTTTGGTTCCCCTTTCTACATCATTTTCTATTGGGCGACCTTGGCATCTGGACCTAGTTCCAGATCTTTTGATCCATCAGTCGGGTCAGTGTCATCGCTCCCTCCCCTCTCTGAACCTCACTGCTTGGTTCCTCCAATTCCAACCTTAGCCAGGCTTCCTCAATTATCTCATTCTGTCCGAGATATTTTGATAGCTTCCCATAAATCTTCCACTCGGAAGGTTTATTTGAGTAAGTGGAAACGTTTCGCCTATTGGGCTCAAGGAAAGGACATAGATCCTTTCACTGCTTCCATCCAAATGGTCCTTGATTTTCTAGCTGAACTCTTCCGTGCAGGTTCATCTCCTTCTACTCTTAAAGTTCAATTGGCAGCTATTTCTAACTTTCATGTGGGCATTTCAGAGTCTGCTATCATGTCCCACAAGCTTTGTAAAGCCTTTTTGAAGGAGTTTTCTACTCAGACCTCCTATAAGAAATCCTCCTCCCCCTTGGGACCTGAATTTAGTTCTTAGTTCTTTGATTCTTTCCCCTTTCGAACCTGCAGCCTCCTGTTCTTTAAAATTGTTATCATGGAAGACACTCTTTCTAGTTGCTATTACTTCAGCTAGAAGAGTTTCAGAACTTCTTGCACTCAGCTGTCGACCTCCTTATCTGTTGTTCCATAAGGACAGGGTATCTTCTGAACCAACCCGTCCTTTTTACCTAAGATAGCCTCGGCGTCTAACCTAAATCAAAGCATTGACCTCCCTGTGTTTTTTCCAGAATATTCTAACAGGTCTGAACAAAAATTGCATTGGCTAGATGTTCATCGTCAGTTAAGGTACTATTTGGATAGAACCAAACAATTCAGAAAATCTGACCAGCTGTTTGTCTCTTATGCAGAAGGCAGAAAGGGACTTTCAGTATCAAAGGTATCATTATCTAGATGGCTAACATCCCTGATTTCCCTTGTTTATGAAATTAGACACCAAAAGCTGCCTAACAAACCTAAAGCCCATTCTACCAGAGCTTTGGCTACTTCTATAGCCTTCCAAGACAGACTGCCTATTGACACCATTTGTGCAGCGGCTACTTGGGCTACTCCTCACACTTTCATTTCTCATTATAAGTTGGATTTAGCTTCTAGGCATAGAGCTAACTTTGGTTCCACTGTTCTCAAGAGTCTGTTCCGTTAGGCCACCCAGGACAAGGTGCTAGGGGCGGTCCCATCCAGCAAGAATGAAGGCGAGATAGACAACTTAACATATAGAAGTTATGTTCTTACCATAACATTCCATGTTAGTTGTCTTCTCGCCTTCTTCTTGCCCCACCCTCCTTCCCCTGGCCTGGACAGACCTAGAGGAGTTTGATTGTGACCTCTCTTTCTACCACCTCTTACTTTGGGTATATGCTCTGCGTGCATATTTCCTAGATCAGGGTGTAGGTCACCCTTTCTCTTCACCCGTGTTTATAGAGGTGGATTTTGTTTCTAGTTATTGTGCTACTATTATAAGCTGGGTCTAGCTTACAAACGAGATCTGAGGTAACTCACGCCTAGCATTGTGGGATATAAGGGGAGCCTCGAGCCGGTGGAACCAACTCTCGAGCTTTTAGAGTGGCCGAGTCGGAGCCGAGGTCGGCTCCGAACCCATCCAACAAGAAGAAGGCGAGAAGAAGACAACTAACATGGAACGTTATGGTAAGAACATAACTTCTATTTTTTGTATGTTTGCAGTCTACAAGGGCAATATTGCCCATGCTTGAAATATTTCTATGTATGTAAAACCTAAAATGGGAGAACAAAGGCCCAGAAATAGGGATAGATTTTAAATGAAACTCATAAACTTAGAAACATGCTGGAATAACTGGTATTAAGTTGACATGCATTTTCACTGTTTAGAGAAACATTTTTCCATATTTAGGACTCTAAAGGCTGACTTGTTAATAGTGTCCAGATGGTCAGTCTAATGCCAGCTCAAATTGTAGAGAGAGGGAGCTGATTTATGTTTGACATCACACTGAAATCAATGTGTCTGGGCAGATACAGGCCAAAGGGGGCATTATGCTCAATGGTTGGCCTAATGAGGGCTGAGTAAAGGAGGGCAATGACATCCCTAGATCTAGACATAACCCCTTTCTTTATAAACTGTGCAATATAGATGGGCTTTCTTACATTAGTAGACACATTGGTCAAAATTTAGGTCACTGTCCATATATATTCTGAAATCCCAAACAATCGAGTCTACTCTTAGGGTCTTATTGTCATCATGGTTGTTAGCTGCATTTATTGGCATTTCATTTTGGTCTATGATTCTGACACCAGTTATATATTTTGGACAAACCTTGCAGCAGGATGGCTATGTAATTTGGGGATTCAGTGACAGCTCCTAACTTGTAGTCATGTACAAACTTAGTCAGCCAGAGCTCTTTGGTATTGGCTTTTACTTCAGAGATATAGATGCTAAACAGGAGAGGTCACAGCACAGAACCCTGGGGAGGACTCCACTGGTGACTGGTCTCTTTGTGGAGGTAACTTTCCCTATTTTGTTTTCTTGCATCCTATCTGTTATCCAGGTGGCAATCCAGTGGGTGACATAGGAGTTTATTCCTACTTTGTTTAGCTTTTCTACAATGCCTGAGTGGGAGATTGTGTCAAAAGCTTTGGCTAGGTTGAGGTATGCATTGTGTACCAGTTTATCTTATTATATTGCATTGGTGACCTTTTCAAAAAGTCCATCAGATTCCGTAAGCATGACCTGCCCTTGACA